>NW_007728196.1:98610-210472 GCF_000696425.1 Galeopterus variegatus | reverse complement strand
AGGGTTGTGATCCCGTTGTCGGTCCCAGTCCCGGTCCAGTATGGGCGCGACACTGAGGGTTGCGATCCGTTGCCGGACACGAAAAAAGACAAAAAAAGACAAAAAAAAAGAAAGTGCAGAAAAAGGGGCCGGCCCGGTGGTGCACTGCTACAGTGCGCTGTTTGGGAGCGTGGCGGCGCTCCCGCCAAGGGTTCGGATCCCACATACAGACCAGTTCCCGCTCACTGGCTGAGCGAGGTGCGGGGGCAACACTGAGGGTTGCGATCCGTTGCCAGACACGGAAAAAGACAAAAAAAAAAGGAAAACAAAAACAAAAACATAATACTGGGTTGTTTTCACAGGAGACTGTAATGTACTCCAAGATGTCTAATGATGACATTCAGTGTAAGAACTTGAATGACCTATTGCGTTGGTTGCTAATGGGAATTATGGATCTGTTTTAAACCATGCTGGTCTATATATTTATCCATGGAGTGCAGTCTAAATTTTAAATATGCCCAACCCTTTTAGTATTTAGTATTTTCAAGGGACTTTGGCAATAATTTTATTTCTTCCTATTATACCTTAAGGTGAATGACAATCTTGGCATTTTATATATGAGCAGCATATTGCCCAGGGAAGAGCATGGAATAGAATTTTTATTCAATTCACCACTGGGTGAATAAATCTGTAGAGATTTTTGATTCACCTATTTGATTAGATAAATGCACATCACGTGTTTACCTCCTATTCCTTAAACACACACAAAATGACCTGTCATGTTCCTAAATTGGTCTGCCAGTCTGACCAGTGACTCCTATTTTGTTGCTCTATTGATGATTTGTACTTCTGACTTAGAGAACATCGTTTCCATCTCCTTTGGCCAAACTAATCTTCATCATCAAAACTCTCTGACCAGTGACTCCTATTTTGTTGCTCTATTGATGATTTGTACTTCTGACTTAGAGAACATCATTTCCATCTCCTTTGGCCAAACTAATCTTCATCATCAAAACTCTCTTCTTTATCCATCAAAGTCCAATTCAAATGACATCTTCTCCATGAAACCTCCCCTGATCACCCCAGTGAGAAGTGCTAATTTGTATCTGGTGGAATCTTATACAACGCACATTACACATTTATTAATTGACTTTGCACCTATTATGTGTAAGTTTTTCAAAGGTAAGGACTAAGTGTTTGCTCATTTTCATTTTTTCTGGAATATAATAAAGTATCTGGCTCATGGTGTATGTAATTAATATATGTCTGTTAAGTTTAATAAAGCAAAAAGTGAATTTTGTTTGTTACTGTTGTGATAGTCTTGGCTCTCCAACTAAATGATAAGTTCCTTAAAGCTGGCACATACTAAGTTTTCAATAAACGATAGCCATGATAACAATGATGATGATGATGATGATGTTCGAGGTATACAGTAAATAATCATATCTTTAGATTGATAGCTCTTAAAGGAATTGATTAGCTAAGAGTTATGTATGAACTAAGGACCAGAAGAGCCAACATATAGATTCAAGATGGCAAAAGGGGACCCAAGAAAACTAAAGACAGCACGTCTGATTGACTTCCCACATAGGAGATTTTATATATCTAGTCAAACTTTGGAGGTTTGGAAAACTATGGGGAAGAGAAATCCAAGTTTAATAAAATAACAAAGGCTGACAAAATTGAGAAATGAAGAATAATGGATCCATTAAATGGCACTAGAAAGATGAATGATTTGAATGTTCCCAAATGGTCACCACGTAGCTACTTCTTTATTGAGATTTTACCCTAAGATCAAACCTTATGGCAAAGCCCTTGCAAATATAAGGAGACAAAAATGTTGGTAAAATGCGGAATAATATGAGACACAGTGTGTTAAGCTTGGAAGAGAATTATGAGGATGTTGCAAAACACGTGGTCTAAAGGAGATTTGATGGGCCATGTGATCCCTATGAGACAGACTATTTTCTCGTTAGCCATGAAAAAACAAAAAAACAGAAAAAGGAGAGGAACTCTTAGAAAAGAATAAGATTGAGGACAGAGATGAAAAAAGTTGTATAATTTTTCTCTCCATGTAACTACCAAATAAGAGAAGAGCCATAAACGAAGTTCCTTTCATTTGGGATAATGTCTGTTGCTTCACTAGTTTAACATAAAAAATTGAGTTATGATAATAGAATAGTTCCCAAAAGCTTTCAGGAAATCATAAACTGGTTCACTTGAAGGGGTTATGGTTGAAGTGAATTCCTTGAGACTGTGCTGGAAACACACACATATCTGAACATTTAAAATTGAAAGCACTTTTTGTAAACTTTGCTGTTGTTCTAACAAAGTATTTCAGGATACTTCAGGCACTTAAAAAAATGTGTCAAGTGGTGCTGACTTATGGTTATTGGGTATAAAACCTTTGTTGTCAACTGTGTATATCTATCAATTGTAAACACACATGTCTGTGAATTCACACACATGCACATGCCCACACCCCTTGCCCAGGAAATTCTTGTGGTATGTTCAGATTTGCTATCACCTGTCCATAAGGTTGGATCCACTTATACTGCAGGATATAGCCATCCACCTACAGTGGCCTTTCTTTGTATAATGAAGTAGTATTTCTAATGACCATTTTAAGACAGAGAAATACTATAGCATTGCATAAGAAGTTAAAGTCAAGAAAGTGTTTTTCTATCAATAGAGGAATGGCTAAATAAATTATGGGAATACATACCATTTTACAGTGTATGGCTGCTAAAATGAGGTAGAACAATACATATTGACATAGAAAGACCTCCAAGATATGTTAAATGATAAAAACAAATCGTAAAACAATACATATAGTATGATCTTAATTCAAATTCGTCTTAGAGTTGCTGGCTTTCCCATATAACCACACTCCAGTCACACAATATAATCTATTATTTTATTTTCATGATAGCAGTTACTGTTATCTGATTTATGCTATAAGCTTATAGTTTTGTTTGTTAAATTTATTGCCTGTTTTTTTTTCTATTAGAATGTAAGGGCTGGCCCGGTGGCGCACTGGATAGTGCGCCGCTTGGGAAGCGCGGTGGCGCTCCCGCCCGAGGGTTCGGATCCCACATACGGACCGGCTCCCGCTCACTGGCTGAGCGAGGCGCGGGAGCAACGCCGAGGTTTGCAATCCCGTTGCCGGTCCCTGGTCCGGTACGGGGGCAACACTGAGGGTTGCGATCCGTTGCCGGACACGGAAAAAGACAAAAGACAAAAAAAAAAAAAAAAAGAATGTAAGTTCAAAGTCCTTGTTTTTATCCCAGCATCTAGGATGTACTTGACAAAGAGTTGGCTCTCAGTGACTATCTGTTGGATGAATGAATAATAGAATCCCATTTATATATTTAAAAAAGCCTCCCATTAGTATACATGCACACATATATGTAAAAATGGAAAAATAATTGACAAGATACATAGCAGACAGTTAATGTGTTAATTCTCCATAAGGGAATTTTTTTTATAGTTTACTCTATTTCTTTTTTTTTTTTTTTTTTACTTTTTGTCTTTTTTCGTGTCTGGCAACGGATCACAACCGTCAGTGTCGCGCCCGTACCGGACCGGGACCGGCAACGGGATCGCAACCCTCAGTGTTGCACCGCACCTCGCTCAGCCAGTGAGCGGGAACCGGTCTGCATGTGGGATCCGAACCCTCGGCGGGAGCGCCGCCACACTCCCAAGCGGCGCACTGTAGCAGTGCGCCACCGGGCCGGCCCTATAGTTTACTCTATTTCTGTACTAAGTGAATCTTTTACAGTGAAAAAATATTTATGTATTACTTATTTAATTAAATAAAATAATGATAGTTTTAAAAATGAAATTATAGGCCTCTTTACCATCAGCAAAGAGACATTGAATGAGAGTTTAAAAGCTCTATAGATCCAAATACTTAAACATTTGCAAAACTTTGACTAAGTAATATTGACTATGTATAGAATGATCAAATGTTTTTGAAGCAAGAAAAGTAGATTTATGATTTACAACAATTTATAGTTTGGGATAAAAGCAATAAAAGGACAAACCAAAACCCAGTTCATCAGAAGACTGTCCTCCAGGGAAGGGTCAGCGTTGGGGGCTAGAAGCGGGGTGGGCGATAGAGTATGTTTTCTGTGTTTTGTTTTGTTTTTCAGTGATGGTCAGTTTAATTATGACCAAGTTGAATGAGATGGCTGCTTAAACTAATATACAATCTTGATTGTTTAAGGCTCCTTTGTAGCAGGATATTATGTAAAAATCAAGTTTATCATTTGAATGTGACATGAGTGGGATGAACTTTCTTGATTTGACTTTTTCAGCAGCAGTTTAGAGTCATGCGAATGATGGCTGAATTCACTGAATACGTTATCTATCTGTTTGCACATTTTTCTTAATTAAATTGGGGACAGTGGTGACCCCACTTGCAGTGTTCCGTATGTGTCACTTTAGTTCCTGGTTAAAGTGTTTCAAGTTTGTGCTTGGGAGGAAGAAGGATTTCCATGTACATTCTGGACATGTGAAATAAAAAAAACTCATCTAAATTATTTTGGTAAAGAGCGGGGAGAAACCATATCTTAGGTATGAGTTTTCCTTCCTTAGTCATCCAGTCTTCCATGTGAAGAGGAATTTGCAGATTGGAGATTGAAACTCCTTCCACTTTCAGAGCCCACACAGTGGCTCTTAGTTTTGGGGTTAGTCTTTAGGCAGGTTTCAGTCTGACAGATCCCTGGGATGACTGCTGGGAGCATATACCACTTCCACCATTATATCCCCATATTTCTTTATTTCTCTTCTCTTTGCTTTTCTTCTTCCCCGATCCTTTTTCTTAGCTATTGGTACCTCAGGCATTAACTGCTCTTCAGACAAAATAACCTGCTGACGTTGGCCATGCTCAGAGAACAGTTCCGTGTGTTGCAAGAGGTTACAGA
Organism: Galeopterus variegatus; assembly: GCF_000696425.1. Lineage (NCBI taxonomy): Eukaryota > Metazoa > Chordata > Mammalia > Dermoptera > Cynocephalidae > Galeopterus > Galeopterus variegatus. Next base: position 205,565 of record NW_007728196.1, on the reverse strand, counting down.
AAAAATCAAAAGAGGAGGTTAATTCATAGTCAAAAAGGAGGAGCTCTAATGGGTATGGGATTTACATTTGAGGTTTTGAAAAAGTTCTGGAACTAGATAGTGATGGTAGTTGCAAAACATTGTGAATGATGTTAGTGCCACTGAATTGTATACTTCAGAATGGTTAAAATGAAAATGTATGTTACATGTATTCTATCCCACTATTTAAAAAAAGGGGGGAGAGACTTTATTTCTAAAGTGATGGTGACATTTGCAAGTTCTCTCCTATTTCTTACATTCTAGATTTTTCATTTGAAAATTCAAGAGGACTTAAAACAAACACACAACCAAACTTAAACAACTAGCAGGGGCCCTACTATTCATATGAATATGTTTGTGCTGCCTAATGTGTCATCATCCCTCAGTTGGGTCTTGCTGTGGCCAGCAGCTTTTAGGAGGCTTTTCTGGGCTGAATGGAGATGAGGATTATGCTGTAAATTTCATCCAGGAAATTTTCTTTGGGCAAAGTATTGGGATATGATAGGATGCTATGTATATATGTATGTATATAGGTGCAATACCTAAATAAGCTGGAACTTGCCAGCAAAGAGATATATTTGGGGGCTAAGATTGATTCTCCATAGATAGCTTCTATTGATTTCCAATTCAAAATGGGACTTTACTCCTGGGTTACTTTACTTTTCTGGATGTAAACCATAGAACTCTAGGGCTATACTTTTCAGTCCCATTAAACTCACCAAACATTAACAAAATCGCAAAATTGCAGGAAGTGCATAAAGTAACATTTTCCATTTTTTCACCATGTTAGGGCTATGGTTAAAGTCAGGGTCCCTCTGCTGGCTGAGGGTGTAGCTCTGAACTTTGGTAGTGCCAACAGATTATATGTTTTCTGTGCTATTACCCCCATCTCACTCCTTACTTAATTCCATTCCTTTCTCCTCCTCTTCTAAAAGGAAGTTTTATTCCTGGAAAAGAACTAAGCCTTGAATCTGCAACAGTTCAGAGTGTCGCACATATTTATATTGTTGTCAGAGGTACAAATAAACCTTATAGATGTGTTTGGAGGTCCTGGCAGGGGAGAAGAGCTACTTGTATATCCAGTAGTGAAGCTTGGTTCTTGTTGGTTTGGATACAGAGACCCCCTGACCTTAATGACACATACCGAAGAGAAAGGACTACTGAGAACAGCTGCTCAGCTGATCACATCGGCACACTCTGGCTTCAGTGGGGGTGATAAATAGAGCAGCCTCTCACCTTCACACGCACTGCCCTATGTGTTGTGTGCCTGGGAATCTTGCACGCATATCTCCAATAATAGTTCTTCATTGTGTACGATAAGGGTAAATTTCATGAGGAAGAAGAGGCAATTACTATTCATGTTTTGCAAAAGATAATTGACATTTCTGAGTTTCATTATTACTAAGAAATCAAAGAGGTAGTAAAGACACTCAGAGTCACAGGCTCTCCAGGCAGCTTCATACCGTTGTTCCAAGTCTGGGTGCAAACCTTAAAAATTTTTAATCCAACAGGAATAATTGCTTCTTAAAGGAGCTTTGCTGTATATTTATTCCTAGGAATCAAGCTATAAAGCAGCCACTGGCAAGTAGAATTCATCTTCAACCCTAGAATACTTGTGTGGTGCTTTCTTGGTATTGGTCTTTTCAAACTACATCTTTCTCTCTCATCTCTGGTTCTTTATATTGTACTCACTTTAGCTTGTCCACGCTCTTTCCACCTGTCTCTTCAAGGTAAATATGTTTTAAATTCATCTTTCAACACTTTGCACCCTATCAGTCCCTCCTAATGGTTCTCAATTGCTTCTTAACTCAGTTCTAGTTTGTAGGCTCTACTACCTTTATTACTTCCCATGCCTTTTCTCTTATTTCCTCATCTCTCTTCCATTCTGTATATTCAACTAATAGTTAACGATTGAGAACCTACCGTATGCTCAGCATTAAAGTAAGAAAATTAAAGCACAAAGGATATATTTTTTCAATTATATAATATATTTAGTATATTTTAATCCTGTGATTGAGCCATAGTATTTTCTACTTGCTCCATTTATTAATCCACCATATTTCATCATTAGACCAATTAACATGACAATAGTAAATAAGGCAGGACACACTTGGCCTACCCACACATGGTTGCTGCTTGAAGAAGCTGTATTTTAATAAGACACATACATAAATTAATTACTTTAGAATTTTGGTTAGTCAGACTTTAGTTTTCCTGTTCACTGCTATTTTTGCAGAGCCTAGCACAGCATCAGATACAAAGTAGTGAATAAATATACATTTGTTGAATAAGTAAATAAATGAGTGTTAGGCTAATACGGCATGAATTCTGGACTTTTTAAAACTTAAAAGTGGGGCTGGCAGTTAGCTCACTTAGTTATGAGGGTGATGTTGATAACATCAAGGTCAAGGGTTTGGATCCTCATATCAGTCAGCCGCCAAAAATAAATAAATAAATGAATAAATAAATAAATAAATAAATAAAACTAGAGTTGGTTTCAAACTCTGGACTTTTTAAAACTTAAAAGTGGGGCTGGCAGTTAGCTCACTTAGTTATGAGGGTGATGCTGATAACATCAAGGTCAAGGGTTTGGATCCTCATATCAGTCAGCCGCCAAAAATAAATAAATAAATGAATGAATGAATGAATAAATAAATAAATAAATAAATAAATAAAACTAGAGTTGGTTTCAAACTAATTTTTTTTTGTCTTTTTCCGTGTCCGGCAACGGATCGCAACCCTCAGTGTCGCCCCCGCACCAGACCGGGACCGGCAACGGGACCGCAGCCCTCGGTGTTGCCCCCGCGCCTCGCTCAGCCAGTGAGCGGGAACCGGTCTGTATGTGGGATCCAAACCCTCGGCGGGAGCGCTGCCGCGCTTCCCAAGCGGCGCACTATAGCAGTGCGCCACTGGGCCGGCCCTCAAACTAATTTTTAACTTTATACATGACATGTTGAGTTTTTAAAAATGCTTCATATAGCTCTCTTTAAAAAACTCTTCATATATTTAAAAATGTACTTTAAAAATGTTTAAAAATATGCTTTAAATGAACTCAAGTCTTGAAGAGACTTAATCTTTAAGAGTTAGGAATGACAAGATATTTATTGTTTTAAATACATGTTTATTGATGCCTACTAGGTCATGTAAAGCTAGTGCTTGCTTGTTCTCTTGTGAGTGATGTGTGTGAACTAATGCTTAGTTCCACATGCTCAATGTACAGTGTGGTTTACGGGGCCCCTTCTCTTCCCACTTGGGTTGCCCTGGCAGAGAGATTGCCTCTCGCATCCCCTGTGCACATGCTTTCTGAGCCTGCACGTTTAAGATCCCTTTTGTTCCTGCTTGATGCCCTTTGGCCCAAGAGCTTACTATTCAGGTTTTATAACACTTTCATGAAATTGCCTTTCTTCTGGAGAATGGTTGTGCCCCACTGAAAGGTTTTTCCTGAAAGGAAATGAGAAGGGAAGGAAAAGCTCCAACTACCCTAAGTTCTTTCAGCAGGCATTTTATGGCCACTTGTCCAGAGTGTGAGCTCTCATGTGTGCCCTGCTTCCCCTCTCGTATTTTCTTTGGAATGAGAGCAAGTTATCATTTAACAAATAACAATGATAATGCACTGGATCCTATCAGTGATCCAAGGTCACTAAAATTCTCTTGGAGTAGAAATCCTTTTTGAGCTGCCAGGCTTTGTATAAAAGATGCATCTCAAGTCTCCAAAGGATATATACTTTATTTCCAAGGTTTTAAAACTCATTCTAGCTTGCCAAGGGCTTAGTTAGTAATGAACTAATTTTCAGTCTTTTTAGGCCATGATTTTAATGTTCTTTCATTTCAGCTTTGGAACCATTGAGTCAAGGAGTATTACTTTGGTTATGTGTCATCTTTATTCATAGGTTTATAAACAGAAATAACCATAAAACAGTTGGCACTTTTAAAGATATCTGTATGTACAAACATAATAGTCATAGTCATGGAGCATATTGCATGGAACCTGCGTTTGCTGCCTCAGATGGGAATATTCCATATGAAACTTTATAGAAACTATATACAAATAAAATATTATCTCCAGAGAACTAAGAAGTTCCTTTCCAAAAGACTATAGTAGTTTTAAGGAATGAATAAAGGGAAGAGAAAGATAAATTGATGATTTAGCATAGTTGAGCTTAATAAATGCTAATATGTAGTAGCATACTAAAATGATATCTATAAAAGATTTTATATAAGTATTTATATGACTCATTTTGGTTATTCCTCTTTTGCTCAGAAGATCAAAGGAACATTGGGGGAGGAGGGGAGATATCTTTAATATACTGTTTTTGAGTTGTCTGACATTTGAGCTGACTTATTAATTAACTCTTGATGCCTTCCAGTGAATTCTGACGACTGCACAATTTCTGTATAAATGAGGTGGTTTGGAAGGTAGTATTTACTGAGCCATGAATATGGGCTAGCTTAGTCATGTTAACTCATTTAAACCTCACCACATTCCTGTGTGGTTAGTATTATCTCAATTTTATAAATAAGGAAATAGGGGCTCAGAGAGTAAGGACAAGAATTGCCCAAATTCTTACACGACCCATGAGGATGGAGTCGGGACGCAGACCCTGGTCTCCCTAGCACTGTATATTTCCATTTGTAGTAACTAATCCCATAATGGTCATGAGCTTTCAAAGTTGGTTTAACTCTGATTTCTTAACCCACATACAAAGTATGGAAACTGAACTTATGTCAAATTAACTTATTTCAAGGAGCCATTCAACATCTTACATGATTTCTTAAATTGTATTTTGTAATCAAGTAAGTTTGAGAAATACAGAACTTAAAAACTCAGTTTACCAGGTTTCCTCTTTGGCTCTTTGATGTGCTCATGTGAACTCTGCATCTCTAAGGAGAGGGTACTGCATCCTTTCACAAGCTATTTATTTACTCATGTATTAATTCATCCTTTTGTTCTGGTAGAACACCTCAAGGGATTTGTTTTTCATTAAACTACCCATCTTTACTGTGTCATCTTGGGCAAATCACTTTAGCATTTTGGGCCTAAATTTTCTATTCTATGTATTGGATTAAAGATATTCCAAAGTCCCTTCAGCTTTAAAAATTCTATGATATAGGCTGCACGCCCAATGTTATCAAATGAACTGGCTAAGGATAGAATAAGATTTTCTGAAAACCATTCATTCATTCATTCATGGAACATTTATTGATTGCCAAGCACTATGTCAGGGTCTAAGGATATAAAGACAAGATACAAATAAGACAAAAAGATATGTTCTCTGCCCTTCTAGGGGGAAACACATATCAACTGTTAGAAAACGATATATTAAGAGAGCAGTAGAAATATGCATAGATAATACGGACACATATGAACTGATGATTTTTTTTAAAAAACTCCATAAGAGAAGTAGAAACATTGATAAGTTATAATAAAGTCTCATGGAGGAGCTGCCTCCTCTTTGTGGGAGTTGAGTAAACCTTCTGGAGGGAGAACACCCAGTTTGAGTCCTAAGGGATGGGTAAGCACTAGAGGAAAGGAATGTACTCCAGGCAGAGGGGACAAGGGAACAAAAAAGTAAAAAGGGTTGAAGAAGCTTAATGTATACAGTGATCTATAAGACTTTGACATTGCTAGAATATAAAGTTCAAGGCAGAGGAGGCAGAGCATCAAGTTGTAGAAGTGGGCAGGGGCCAGTTATTGAGGGCCTTTCTCAGTCAGATGCTTGACTCTATCCAGCTGTGTGATGGGGAGTCAGTGGAAGACTTGAAGCAGGGAAGCGACATGTTCACAGCTGTTATTTCATACAGCTATGTGAAAAATAGATGAAAAGAGAGGTAGGGAGATGCGTTAGGAGACTAGTGCATATGTTCAGAGGATAGATAATGAGTGTCTGAACCAAGAGAACAACAGGTGAACAGAAGAAGGCATGGATTTGAGAAACATTTGGTAGTTAGTAGATATAACCTGCTCAGTCTAGTGACTGATTGGATAGGATGGTGGAGAAGAGGTCCACCTTCTAGTTTGGATGATTAAGTATATGATGTCAGTATAAGACGAAGTGCTACTTCATGAAGAGAAACGATGTGATGTGATTGATTTTGGACCTGCTGAGTGTAAGGCCTTTCTAAGACATTTGCAGATATCTTAAAATTTGGAGTTGTTATTATACAACCCCATTCTGTGTATCAAACTCAAATGGAAGTTTCATTTTGAGGAGAGGACACACATTTAAGGACCACTCCATATTGCCACTTACTTGATTTAGGTTGTTGGAATACTACAAATAAATGGCAATTTTATTTTTAATGTAATTACCAATCAAAATTTTAGATAAGTTCAATTTAATCTTATTTAACCATAGAATTAGGACGCAGGCAATCGATAGTGTTTATACTTATTAGTTTCTCTACTTTTTAAAAGAATATTTATTATTGAATAAATGAATAACCACTAGTGTAGATTTTTTTCACCAGTATGATAAAATATCATTTTAAATAGGCTTTTCTTACCAGATAATTAAAATTGCTGTAGGTGAATTGAAAAGATTATAAATATACTTCTCTGAACTTCATACATGTTAAGTGTTCAAAGCTCTTGTTCAAGCCAAGAAACTCACTTTCCCAGCTGTCAAGATGAACTGAACCTTTTTCTAAGTGGCTCTTCTCATTTCTTTCTGAATGCACTATTAAAAGCATTCCAGCTGGGCCGAGCCCATGGCGCACTTGGGAGAGTGAGGCACTGGGAGCACAGCTGCGCTCCCGCCCCGGGTTCGGATCCTATATAGAGATGACCGGTACGCTCACAGCGCTCACTGGCTGAGCGCGGTGCGGCCGGTCTCAAAAAGGACAAAAAAAAAAAAAAAAAAAAGCATTCCAGCTGAATAGATTCTGTAAGGATCTTTCTATATGGTTAGGAATATGGTCTGCATAGGAACTGGCCCAAATATTCCTCATTTGAAATGATATACACATGAACCAGAGACCAATTTTTGCAGCTCTGTCAGCAACTGGTTGTAGATATACTGGAAACAGGTGATAGGAATGTTAGGGGAAAAAAGGGGTGATGAAGGATGAGGAGTAAAGCAAGGAAAAAATCTCTTACCGGGTTCTTGTTGTATTTTGTGGTTGTTTTTAAACCAAGTTATCTGAGGCTCTGGGACACCGTTAGCATGACAATCTAAAGTGGTGGAGCTGCTGATAGCCACTGTGTGATCACTGAGGTTTCTTAGGAGGTACGGTGCTTCCTGATCTAGTGAAGAAAAAAAGGGAGTTGTGGTTACTTGTCAGTTTTATTCTTTTATTGTACATGCATATCAACATTTAAAATATATATAGTAAAAGCAAAACTCTGCTATAGGGTTTCATTTGCGTTTTGTTTCCTAACTTTCTCCTCAAGAGTTAACTTACTGCTCTCTCTTTAATAAGATGCTACAATAAATTGAAATCTGTTAGAACACAGTAAAATCAAGGACTAGATTCTGTACTTTTAGATTTCAATGCAAAGGTTTTTGCCTGGTGAACTGGTTTTCTTCCTTTTTTTTGAGAGAAATCTAAAACCCAAAAATTTTGTATAAAATTTCAGGAGCTATAAATGAAAAACATGATTTTGAATATAGGCTTGTAATGAATTTTTGCATAACTATATAGTGTTGTAGTGATGGGCTGATATAATTTCATATGTATTTTTATTGATATGTTTGTGAGGGCACGTTTGTGTTATTCATCTGTCAGTAAGCTAAATTGTAAGGCAGCAGACCAAACAGGAGAATTTCTTGAACTTTGAAATCTTTATTATTTCCTTCCTCCATTCCCTTCCCAAATGCAAGTGACCAAAGAATTAATTCAAGAGGCAGAGGCACAGATTTGTAGTTTTTGCACTATATAATAGTACAAATATTATATTTTATATTATTTTCTCTTAAAACATACAAATATGATACATTTTATTTTAATAAAATGCCAACCAATATAGTACAACAAAATGAATTTAATACATTAAGATGCAATACATTACAACATTAAAATCCCACATAGAAACAGCAGTACCCACAAGGCCCCCAATGTCTCTATTTAATGAAGTAGTCAGTCAGTCCTGCTGATGTGTATACATTCTAGTTAGGTGGGTACTGGATTGGTAGCTCATGCTTCCAAGGTAAAAGAATAAAAACAACTCCTAAGGTCGTCCCTGCCCTCCCAAATCATCCCTTTCCCCTCTTGTTGCAAATCCAGAAACAGAAATCAAAAGAGTTTTGCCATAACTTACACATTCTGCGTCACTGGTTTCAAATATACAGTATGAGCTTTCTCTGACCATTTTTGATTTCCTCATCTTAGTGTATTAAAACTGTGAATGCAGCTTAGGAGTGATTACAATGTTATAAAAGATGATACATTGCAATGGCTTTTATTCCATGTCCCTGCAGGATTCTGCCGAGTCCCCAAACCTTTCTCTTTTTATTCCTGCAGGGAAACTCTCAGGATTAGCATTCGTTAAAGCAATTTAGAAATCCCAGGTTAAAGAATATATTATCATATAACTTTTATAACATGTTGAAGTAGTATAATATGGCAGGGTTACTATCTGTTAGGAGAAACAGATTTCTCAATAAATCTTGATTTCCATAGCTTATCATTAGTCTTCTCGTTTCATACAAGATGAAGTCTGAAGGCAAAAAAGAGTGTTGAAAGAAGTACTGTCATTTACAAAACCTTCTTCAAACATAGTGTGGAATGAATGAAGCAATGATCCTTTGGCCTCTCTCATCGTGTCTTTCCTATCCTATGTTGCCCTTCTAGACAGAACCATTACAATATTTCTGTGTTTGCATTCTGTGTAATCTGTCAAACAGCTTTTCCTAGTTGAAAATGCAGGCCCATATAACAAAACCTTCAACTTATGACAACTTGTACATGCTTTCTTATTACAATTTTGACCTTTTTACACAGTAAAGACCCCAAACGTATCAGTGAAACATGACAAGATAATAAAGAATGGTATCATATTACTATATAGTATCTTTTACAGTGGCAAGCCAACTTTTACATATCTCATTTAAAACTCAGACCCAGTTCACTGAGCTGTACTTTTAATAGCTTTCTCTAGTAATTTACTATTTCCCATGCATTAAATATGGTAAAAATAACCTATCATTTCCCATAGGCCTTATAAAAAGTAAGTCTGAGTATAGGCACACAATACCCAAATTACTTTCACAGCTATGAACTATAACATCATCAACACAGACAGGATTTGGACTTCCCTGACAGGTGTATTAGAAAACAATGCTTATATAGAAGAGAACATTTTATTTTAACATAAATGTCATGAAAAACTCTCATATGCCCTACTTGTACTACACAAACTTCAGACAATAGAAGCAGCACAAAGGCTGCAGAATAAACATGGGACTCTCAGTTAAGTACAAAGTTCACATAAACATTCTGAAACATACAGTATTGTGAGTTTTTTCTTTGTACCCATTTCTGAAAAATGTTCTTCCTATGTTAAAAGTCTCATTTTTGGCTAGTTTCTAAATGACCAATCAACCCAGGAATCATATTTTGTCAATTCCTACTTTATACATTATAATAATCCATTTTGACATTTCAAATAAGAAAGGGTACATTGAATCCATATTTTAAAACCTAAGTTATTTGATAGAAGTAGTTAGCTGCTTATCAGAATTTAACAAAGGTAGCTGATTCCTTCAACCTGAGAAAATTAGAATTGACGTAATATTTCTGCTGGTTATCAGTAGCCAAGGATAGCTCCCCACCAGGTTCTTCTTTTACTTTCAGTGTTATGGCCCCAGAGATCTGCCAGGTCCCATAAATACATAGTTTCTATTCTTCATTTGAAATGGGGACTAAGGAACCAGCCTCACAGCCCCCTACTTCATCTCAATTGTTCTCCATATTATGCTCTTTTTTCTTTCTTTTTCCCTGTTATCCTCACCTCACTTAATATCCCAAAGAGTAACTAATAAAAAGCAAAACCCACCCAATAGTTTCTTTTTTAAATAAAATCTCAGGAAGGATTAATTATACAGTGAACAATTAATTACTCTATGGAATTCTTAAAATCATCTTTTGGAAGTACTAAAAATCACCTTCTGTAAATAGTAACATCCTCACCTCCACACAAAAATTGTAATAAGGGGAAGGAAATGGTAGATTCTGCATGTCCAATTCAGCATTTTTTCATAAGCAATCCCTAAATCATTCCATTTGCTTTTTAAGCTTTAGTAAAAATTGAGGTCCCCAAGTTCTGTGGTACTAAGGCATTGTTTCCTGAAGGAACACACTGACTTATAATGAACAAAGACGCCAGGCCAAAGAGCCATAGGTAAAATTTCAAGATACAATTGATTATTCTTTCCTTTGAGCTGACAACTTCCAGGTTACTAATTGTTTTCAGAGCATTTGGGGCTCCATAAAACTGGCATTCTGGGGAAATGCTATTGTTTACTCTTTCACACTTGACAAAAGCAATTCCCACGTGAAAGACAAGTTTAGCCGTGGGACAGAGCCTGTTACCTAAAGGAGGAAACAGTCTGGTGAGTTCCCAAGCTTGAAAAGTTGTCATATTGTCACCTCCTATTGAACAGCCCAGCCACTGTGTTTCTCAGCCATGGCTATTTTGGTCATTATAGTTTTTTCCCCCCCTATAGTTCATGCAAGTCACATATAATGATCAATCATAAATGAAAACAACAGAACAATGCATATTAAATTAGTGAAAAAGTCACTTTCCACTCAAATGGAAACTTAAAACAAGAGATCACAATCTCTCTTGATTTAAAAATGGCGTGTATTTTTAAATGACTTCAAATTTTGCTTCCATAATTTTTTCATTTTTTTAATCCCCATGAAAAATTCTATTAACATTTGCATAAGGTGAAAGTGGACTTTTTAAAATTTTAGAAGAATGTATTATACCTCCAGTCACAATAGCCTTTATTCCCTTCATAAATTGATTGTGATACACCTTTGAATGCCATGATGTAAACATGATAAAGTTCATTAAAAGAATAAGCAGGGGACAAGGCATGATCCACTTTTTTCAGGTGCTATAAATAGTGTATAGTTCAGTCAGAGGCTGTGAGGAGGAAACCCTTTGCTAGACTAGTTTACTATGAAACCCATTTAGCACATCTATAAAATAAGAATGAAGAACTTAAATTCATAGAAAAATCAGGGTCTCATAATGAGCATCAAAATTTAAAAGGATGAGAATCTATCTTTTTACTTTAGGGAAACCTATCAAACACAGCAGCTAAAAACCAGTTAAGTACTAATTGCACAATGACCTGGAATTGCGTGAGAGGAGGAGGGAGGTGGGGTTAATTTGGGTGGACTTTCATAATTTACACTGTGATAAAACTTGACTGTCTCTGAATTACACCAACGTCTTGCACCCCTGGGGCCCATTTTAGAAACTCCAGTTTAAGATCAATGCGCTTAATGTAAAAAAAAAAAAAAAAAGCATTTTCAAATAAATAAGCATTACAACTTGCTATCCAGGTGCTATTTACAAATCATGAACAGATGAAATAGTACAAAATAAAACCAGGCAGAAGTCCGACAGTCTCAAATTCAGCTATACTCATTCTGAACTTATTCGTGTCCATCTTTGGCAGAAACCAGCATTTGTTTAAATTATTCAGTTTGTGCAGCTTCAAAACTTAAAAATTAAAAGAGGTTGGCATCAAAGTGGAAGGAAAAGGTCAGTCCCAAGTTGTTGTTTATCAGGCAGGAGAAAACAGCAAGAGCAAAAACACAGAGAATGCAGTGCAGGGATCCTCCAAATCCAAACGTGCACCAAGTCCACCCCAGAGAGCAGACCCCTTGGCCTGAATGGGGAGCCCAGAGCTGGGACCTGGGGGTCTCATTAATACTGCTATCATCTCCGAACTCATTTTGGGAGGAGCATCTCCTCTGAGCCTGAAAGTTAGCAACAGTGACAATAAATCAAGATGATATGAGACAACTGTTACTTTTTAATGAGTCCTTTAATGTTTTACATTACTTTTTGTGGTACAATCATTCCTTGTGCTTTTAAATTTGGAGATCCGAGAGAAAACAGCCTTTTTGTTGCAGTGCTCACCTCTAATTGTAACTTCTTTCTTTTGAAGGACTTCTTCCCCTGTGTATATGTTCCTGGCTCTGCAGGCATAGGTGCCTGAATCTTCCAGGGAAACGTTCTTGATGATAAGATTAAGAGTAATGGAGTACTCTTTAGTGACGGCCATTTTTTGCTTGCTAATACTGTGGTGCATTGTTCTGTTATTAACTGTCCGCAGCAAAATCCAAGTAATGTCCCTGTATAAGAACTTGTTAACTGTGCAAGACAGTTTCAGGTCCTCTCCTTCCGTAGGCATTTTTTCCAAGTTGACATGAAACCCATTTGGCACATCTGTAAAATAAGAATAAAGAACTTAAATTCACAGAAAAACCAGGGTCTCATAATGAGCATCAGCATTATTTTAGGGAAACCTATGAAACATAGCAGGTAAAAACCAGTTAAGTTTATTTCATCGCAAGTAAGATAGAAAATGCAAAACAGGACAGTTATTAGAATGGTTCTTTTTCCTTATTTGCCCACGGTTGCTCTTCAAAGTTGGGATGATAACCTTGTTTCCCATTTCTTTATCATGTATAGTACTCCTACTGGTAAGTGGACATTTGAAGTGGACAATATAGTGAAGTAACATAAAAGCAATTTGTACTAAAAACCAAAGATACGTTTATGGTCAAACTTATCCAAATTATCTTTGGGAACAAGTGAGAATAGGAAGTCCTAGGTTCGTGCCAATCAACACCACTTTAGTCCCCAACTTTTCCAGTGAAAAGCAACTGTTAATTGGTACCCTCCTCCTCCTACTGTTCCAAATTACTTTTCCTGATCTCTGCTGGCACAGTGGGCCAGAGAAGAGCAGGTTACTTGCTCAGGACCCCTTTTCTGATGATGGTGTTCTCAAACATAAAGGAGCAAAGATTTCTTCTGAAAATGCAGACAACTAATCTGGAAGAGTTGCCAAGTTCTGAAGTGGGGGCAATGGGGGGAAGGGAATAATTTTAAAGATCAATTTTCATTTTCTCCAGTGTTGATTCCCAGCTAACCTTTACCTCTATCTCCTAAGTGCCTCTAGCAACACCCCATGAGCTCACCTCTTTAGCTTTCCTACCCTGGACCATCATTTAATGTTTGGACTGAGAGTGTCATTTTGGACCATTTCACCAAAAGATTTTTAAAAATCATTGGTTATTGGCCCTGAACTGACATGCTCTCAAAACCCTCCCATTGCTTGTTACTCATAGTGTATCTATATTTGAGTAAAGAATTTGGGCCAACATTTTACAAAGTGCTTTGAAGATGAAAAGCACTATGTTATGCTATTATTATTATTATCCTTTGCACACAAAGCTATAAAGAAACCTTTAAACCTTAAGGGGACAATAGTCCAAAATTAGTTAATAATAACTCTTTCCTAAAACTCACTTTGCTTGTTTTTCTGATTTTTCTGGGCTTTGGCTTTATTATAAAGTGTCACGTCTGAAGAAATGCCAAAGTATTCATTTGAAACCTGGGATTGGGGGGGGGGGGGAAATGGGGGCTTATGACGCTGTCAGTGATTGAGGAAAGAGGAGACCAGTGGAAGTTTTCCTGCTTTTAAAATGAAAATCTAAGAATGTGCCAGAAGATTCAGAAGCAGCTGACAGTCATTTTTAACATAACAATAAAGTGTCCGAAATAGCCACTCTAATTCAGCATCTTTTTTATATTTGGGACATTTTCCAAGCATAAGGAGCAAAACATCAGCCATCAGCTTTTACACAGACACTAGAGCAGAGGTATTGTGCGCTAGTTGCAATCAAATCATTTCTTAAAAGACCACAGACTTTCCATTTATGAGGTCTCATCCTGGTAGTTGGAACCCAAATGAGCCGAAGTAACACCATTGAGATCATGTAGAGAGTTTCTATTTACTTTAGTGATTTGAAACTTCCTGTGGAAATAGCTCACAGGTTTCCTGATGGAAGATTTTGTTTATCTTTGCCAAGCACCACCAGGAATCTCAAAATAAAATGCATTTAGTGACATTGGGAAACCAGGGAGATAAGGCAGTGCTGTTCCTGTTTCACCCTCAGTAATTGCTAACACACCCATAGTCATGCTGAGTGCCAGCAAAACAGCAAAAACGTACACATAAGAAAAGAACCAAATCCGTTGGAGGCCTGTTTCTTATATAGAGACATGGTTACTGAAGCTAATTTGGTTCATGTTATCAGATTGCCTCTTAAAAATGATTATCTATTTCTCATTATAATCCTTTTGGTATTCTCTTTTGATCATGGAAGATGATAAATAAGATGTCCTCAACTATTTAATGAATCCAGAGGGATTTTCCCCTTAATTCATGTTGATTTTTCTTTAGAGTACAAAAACAGACCCAAGAAAGAATAGCCTTCTAACCCTCAAAGTGAAAACAAAAAATCTTCTCACACTTGAGTATCTGTTGCAGATTCAGCACAATCATCATCATCACCAAATATGACTCATCCATCTAACATATTTCATGTCCATGGCATCTTATGAGGTGTCATGGAGAAGAATCAACCCTTGCTCAGGGGTTAGGTGAAAGAGTAATCTATTTTTATAGGTGAATATTTGGGGTTGACATTTTTACTCAATTGGATCAGACATGTGGAATGAATACATGAAAGAGACAAGCATAGAAACTTAAAAGGATGAAAGGGATCTCATTTGTCAGGTGGAAATAAAGAAGGCTTTACTTCCACTGAAGACTGGAAATAACATTCTCTTAAAAAGTGAGTGATTACTAGAAAGTTTTGCTTATTTCAAGTAGATGCTATGTACAAATGAGTGCCAAAGTTTGGAGTCAAAGCATCTGGAGTCAAAGCAGTCAAGGATTCTAACGGCCACTGCCCTTTACTGGATTTCATCAATTTAGAAGGCAATTCTAAGTTATCATTGTATTTTAAGGGGCAACATAATTGAAATGAAGACCCAAATCTAGATCTTTAGAGCATTAAAATTTTAGATGGCCCTTTTAAAAAGCATGATCCATCACTGAGTCAAGTATAAACACTGAACAAATATACATTCATTCTTTCAGAAAATAGATATGTCCAAGGTGTAACATTCCTGAGTATGTAGTCTCATTTCTAGTGAGAAAAAAATCTCATGACAAAGATTTGAGTAAGAAAAAGATAATTGTTAGTTAAAAATAAATAATGAATGTAGGCAAATTAATCTACTGTCGCCAATCAAAACTAGAACTTTTCAGGACTGGTAGAAAAGAATTCAGAGAAAGCATATTTTAAGCAATGGGGGCTTGATTGGCTGAACTTTGGTTAAGTTTTAAGATTAAAGCTCTTGAACTTCTGCTAGAGGAAAAGTATTGTGAGCTTCAAGTAGATACGTTCAAATTAAATTCTCATTGGGAAAAGGTTTTAGCCACTCCATGGTTACAAATTGTATAATGTGGTGAGAGGTGGGAGGGAATTTCTGCCTTAATCCAGCAGGTGGTCAACTTTACCATCTGGGTCCCTTTCAGCAACAATACCATGCATAGAAATTCGATGCAGCAATGGAAAATCTCAGTGGGATAGGCCAGATGTTGGTGCAGTAATTAATGCTGAGCATCATTAACCTTTCTTGGGGACTGTAAACAACAAGGAAGTGAACATGATGTTTCCGTCCACTCTTAGCACATCTTCCAGGATTGCCCTCAGACCCAGGTAAGGAGGGTCCCTGTCCTGGACCTTGAAATGGCTTTGTTCTGGCTGTACCCCTCCACACAAAGTGAAGAGTCTGTGGGGCCGAGGGGGCATGCCCACACAGAATCTGTGTCACTTCATTCCTACATCGTGCTTGGAGTCCCTGGGATCCCAGAATTCCCTATAAAGATGATCCTAAGTCTGCTCCCAGCTTGCCTCAGGCCTCTTTCCTCTTCCCTAGGTCTGGCCTCCCAAGATCAGACTGCTGATCAGTGTGCGCACCTCTAGGTCCATCCAAGAAGTGGCTGTGGGGATACTATTTGGGAGGGGCATGGGCAGATTCTGGATGTGTGTGGCCAGGGAGACCACACACATGGGTGCAGGGCCCTTCACAGTGTGGGACAAGAGTGAGGGGTGGGAAGAGGAGATAGGTGAGTCTACGAGCCGCTGCCACAGTCTGCTCTGGAACTCTGAGTAGTCCCCAAATTCTAAATTTATCCTGACCTTTCAGGCCATCATGAAGGTATATTTGTCCATATGAGACAGAAACATGTTTAAGGACCTGTTTGCTTGCTTTAGAATATGTCAGTGGTTAGACTATGGTTTGCGGGACTCCACTGGTACTCTTGTCTTGGCTCTGAAAATGTCAGGGCAAGCCTGTCCTCTCTAGCTGTTCAAATTCTACACCCCCTTTTCCCCAGGACCTCTTCAAGTCTGGCTTCCATGTGTGGCTTTGGGCACTTGAAATGTGGCTAGTGTGACTGAAGAATACATTTTATTCAATTGATTTTATTTAAATTGATTTCAATTTAAAAGCTGAAGCAGTGTAATATTTTTTTAAATGTTGTTTACATGTTGAAATTATAATATTTTGTATATATTGGGTTAAATAAAAATAATTTCACTTTTTTAAACTTTTTAAAAATGTGATTACTACTAGAAACTTAAAAATTTCAAATATAATATATGTGGCTTATATTATATCTCTATTGGATAGTGATGGCTTTAGAGAGTAAATTAATCTGTCACATTACTTCTGCACATACATTTTGATACTAGGATATATGAGGGTACTTCGAAAAGTTTGTGGAAAAATAGAATTGAAAGATACTATGAATCTTTCCATGAACTTTTTGAAGTTCTCTCATATATAACTTAACATTTCTTTGTTTCCTGGGTGTTAGAACTGTCTTCCTTGAAGGACAGGGCTCTGTGTTTCAAGTGCTCAGAACAGAGTTGAACTGTACTGTTTAACATAGTTAGTGGTCATTAAACTGTTGCAAACTTGTTGAATGTTCAGAACAGAACAGGAATTGCTCAATCTTTTGCATTCTAAATCAGACATATAAGTACAGTGACTACGGATTTGGACAGTAACTTGTTTCCAACCAAATATAAAGAACAGTGCAAACCTTTGTATTTAGTTAGTCCAAATCATTTGAGGTTTATTAGAGAACCAATCTGTGTGAAATTTCTATCTGAATCCTTCTCCAAATAAAGGCCTTTTCTTACTTGGAATAGATGCAAAGATGATTTCCCTTTCCCTTCTCTAAAATGAGAGACAGGGACTGAATTGGTCTAGAGCTGCTCTGCCTAGAGATACTTCTTCATTTCTCCAAATTCCATTTCCTCATCTGGAAAATGCGGGAACTGTAATACTGAATTCTCCAGTTCCTTCCAGCTCTAACATTCTGTGAGAATCTACTCAAGGATATATCCCATGGCACAGCTTCTCTGGGGCTTGGCTAACTTGCCAGAAGTCTCCTGTGATCTGACAACCCATACATCTCACGGAACTGGACCTGCCTATTTCTTTCTGGAGGCCTCTAGGCAATTTTTGCAGCCTGCCCCATGCAGTGCGAAGTTTCCAAAGTGTTGGCAGACTGCCCAGGTTTCCTCAGAAATTGGGGGAGTGTGGAGCCAGGCAATTGTTTTTATACTTTGAGCTACTTACTTCCTTCCTGTACTCATGGAGGGACATAGGGAGTGCCATTTGTGTTCCTTGGAGTTTTTAAGATTTGCAGAGACCATCATATTTAAGGCTAAAAATTCTTAAATGCTATCAAAAAGTAACCCATTAATTACTGTTTACAGAGCTCCGTTTCACATCTCTATAGGCAATCCTCATTCCCCCCAAAATCTAGATTACTTAAATTGTGAAACAATTAGCTTCTTGGTTAACAAGAAAACCATGTCATCATATGTTTTATAATTAGTTTCCTCTATTGTTGTTGAACAACCACTGTGTGCCAGACCCTGTGCTAAATACTGAGGGAATTTGAAAAATGAACATGTAACATCCAAAATTCATAATCCAGTCTGGGAGGTAGACATGCACAAATAACTCTAAAAGAAAATTAGGGGAAATAATAGAGGAGATCCAACGATGTTGTAGAATTCTATTCCTGAGAGCAAGGACGAAGGTATTCAAAGTTTGACAATTCTATGGATTTTTTTTTTTTTTTTTTAATCACTCAAGCTATAAGTGCACTAAAAGCAAACAAGACTGAAGAGAGACTGAGGTCACCAGGCTGTCTTTATGGGTATAGGATGTGTTGCTTACCTGTGATATAAAAGCTTATGTTTCTTTCCACAGTCCCTACTTTATTGGAAGCCATGCAACTGTAGATTCCAGAAATTATAGAGTTGGCCACAACCAAGGTGCTAGCCGTCTGTAAAAGAAAAGGACATTTTAGCTAGGAATAGGACAAAAAACTATGAACATCCCCAAGGTACTTCTGAGGGTTGAAATGATTCAGCTATTCCATTCATTCAGCAAAGATAGTGTTGCATGGGTGGTGGTTACTCCCCTTGCCGAGCCCCAACAAGAATGGAAAAATAACAGGAAAGCAGGTCCTCAGGAGACCGGGGCCTATGACATCCGACTCATATGAGGGTTTCAGGCTTATTTATCTCGTGCTGCTGGCGTAACAATTACAGACCTGAAGCCGAGCTGTGGGACTGCACGTCCTACCCTAAGAGGTGGTCAGTTCCACGTCAATGAGAGGAACAGGTGAGGCCGAGGCCTTCCCTTTTGTTTGGGTGACCTGGGAGCATGGATGCCATTTGGTTACAGGAGCCTTCTCTGCTGTTTGGTTCTATAAATTGGCATGTTAGGTGAGCAAGGACAGACAAGAAAGTTTGGCTGAACCATTTCTTTCATGTGCTCAAAGAATGTGGCATGCATCCCTGAAGAGTTCTGAAGGAGACAAGAGGCCAGAAAGTTCACTAAGATTGGGGTGTGTGTGTGTATTTGTAAATTATTTAATTTCTCAGTTTTGTCAATTCCTCATCTAAAAAAGGAAGATACAAGTTATGAATTAATACAACAATACTGTTTCACTAGATTTTAGTGCTACTATTTGACAACTTAGCCCCTAAAGAAACAGTCAAGTTTATGTGAACATGAAAGCACTTTTCGAACTGTGATGTCTAAAAATTAATGACACAAAGTAATGAAACAAAAATTTAGACAACTTAAAGACTTGCATTGTTTTCTTTTAAAGAAAAAGATTAATGATATCAAATTGTTGAGCATTCTTAAATTTAACCCAACCCTGCATTAAAAAGTAATGTTTATCTGTGTGAAAAAATGAAAAAGCTAGTTTTTCATACTTAAAATTACAAAAAAAAAAAAGTTGATCTAGTTACTTATAAATTTTTGCAGTCTTTCTGGTAGAACACAAATAACTAGTCATGGGCTTTGAAATTGTAGAGGCTGTACTGTCACTTCCAGACTAATGCAGTGTCCTAGCTGAAGTATTAATGATCAAATGACTTACAAGCTAAAGTAATGCACAGGCTGAAATGTGACAGCGAACTTTCCAAGGTGGTGAACATACTGTATAAGTGGTTTGGTCAGTGGGAAGGCTCCTAACGTTTTCTGAGTTGCTAAGTAATATACTAGGCACTTTACTTGTGTCCTTTTATCCCACCTAATAAATTAAGGTACGTTTGTCTTTAACTTACAGATCAGGGAGACTAAAACACATGCTCCTAATTTTTATAGCCAGCAAATTCATTGCTCCAATTTCTCCATAATTGGCACTATGGTATAGTGAATATCACATAGTGCATTCTCTTCCATTTGTTGGGAGGATCTGCTTAATTGCATCTACCCATATTTTCTCTGTGTATTATTGAAATTATTGGTAATGAAAGTGTCAGCAATATGTGGCATTTTTAATTCAATTTTGCCAACATTTATTGAGTGATTATTAAGGCATTGCCCAGATGTTGTACAGGAGACAAGAAATGAATATGATATAATTCCTAATCGTACCAACCTTTAAGGTGATAGAGAAGAATTTTCCTACTTTGAAGATCAAATATATATTATTCTCTCTTTTGCAAGGAAACATTCATTAGAAGACAAATAATTAGTGGAAAGAGAGCTCAGGTATCTCTTTCCTTGTTTTGATTATTAATTTTTATAAGAAGTGGGAAATAAAAAATTCCAAATAGCCTTCTCCTCTTAATTATTTTACCTATCACTTAAAGAGTCATGGAAGAAAATGAAGTAGTTAGAAGAGAAGCTTGTAGATGTCAAGATGAAAAAACTGTTAGCTGGTGGCAGCTGGAAGGAGAGTAAAAATCATCAAATAAGATTCTGACCCCCTTACGTTATCTCAGGAGTCTCAGGCACAGATGCTTCAAAGCAGTTTGCAACAGGTTCAGAAACAAGGAGCTCAGATGAAGCCTTCTCATGCTCGCCTGTCAGCTCAAACACTGTTCTTCTTATGAGGTTAGTTCTCATGTGTTTATCCTTAATGGGCCTAAATAGAAACCTACTTTGATTCTCAGATTTATTTTTGCTCAATAAATAAGTGAAAAACCCATTTCTGTTGGCTTAAGAATTTTAAAAATTACAGACAGCAATTACCTGCATCTATAAGTTGTGTTTGGGTTTCTATTAAAATGATTTTGATTTCACTGAACTCAAAGCAACTGAGAACAAGAACTGGGTTTCATGGCAGCAAAAAGTCAGTTTAAGTGTACATATTTGCCATGTTAAGAACCGATGCAGGTAATCTGGGAATGGCTGCAGCCATTTTACAAGTCTCCAACAAATAGTTGGATAGGTCAGAATTTTTGTATAATCAAAGAAAAAAATTGAAGTACCCAGAAGTGAAATGAATCTGGGTCACATGATGAACAATGGAAATAGAAATGCATTTGAGTCTTCCTTCTTTTGCCTGAATAATGCCTTCCAAAACAGATACTTATAGTCAGACCTGCCCCAGAACTCACTTCTCCAAAGTTTGTGCTAAAATAGAAGTAGAAAATGACTTTGATGGAAGTGTACGTTACTCCTTTGTTTCTAGGTACCTTTAAGTAGCTCTTACTATGCACCAGACAGTATGCAAGGCAGTTTACACATTATCTCATTTAATCCTCCCTATAGTCCTATGAGATGGGTGTGTTACCCTGTTCTACAGATGAGGCAACTGAGGTTTTGTAGAAGTTAAGTGGTTCACCCAAATATATACACTGGACAGGCCTGCGCAGAATTTATGATTCCGGTGCCTGTGCTCTTCATCTCTACGTTGTACTGCTTCTGCCTTAAACCTCTTTAAACTGAATAACGCAGGTCTATTGGTAAATTTCTGTCTACTCTTTAGATTGGGTATTTCCTTTAGAATACCTCCTTTAATCAGCAGAGATGAATCACATGGCTAAATGCTACTATGTAAAGAAATGCTAGTTTCCATCTTTGACAGCATTTTGCGTAAGCTACAAGCTGTTTTTTTCCAAATGATATGATGTTATATGGTTTGAAAATACGTTTGATGAATGAAAAGGTTATAATTAAAGAAGAACATTTAAAAATCAGGTTAAACTTATAGCCTATGATCAACTTTATTAAAAATGATCTCTAAAGTACTCTAAAGCATTTTTCTTCTTCCAGAGGATATATTTTTAAGTTATAAATTAAAATATATTTTCATAAAAAATAAAAGATATTTGACAGTTAAAATTTAAACTTTATAAGGTCAGAGAAAAGAGAAAGTGAGTTGTAGGTCAGCGTAGTTTGGTTGAACTAGAAGGCAGCTTCTCATAGGACAGTGAATTTTAATGCATGAGTTTTCTGAATTAAACTTAGGGACAAATCTGTTCCCCAGTGCTCATAACCAAATACTGATATTTCAAGGAAAAACAAAAGCAAAAATAGCATAACAGTTGCAGCACCAAATATCAACTTAATACTTTAAAAGAGAACATGTGATGAATTTGAGTTGTGACATATGTTTCAAATTGTAATCATTTATTTTATAAGATACACCAAAATAAATTCTCAAGGATATCTGCTTATATTAGTTCTGTAATTAGTTTTCATTTTGCACAATTGAGAATAAGTGAAAGAGGACTGAGGAAGAAAGAGAAAGAAAGCAGAAATGCTAAAATAAAATCAGAATATAAACATCCAGATCAGAAGATAAGTAGTAACAATCCTTTCACATCAACCTACAACATTAAAACAATTCAATTTCTGTTGTTGACTGAATAATTTGGGACAAGCATCCTTTTAGCAAGGTTTCCAGTCCAGTGTACTCCTCATTTTTACACCTTTTATTTTGAAGGTGCTTCGAGTTTGGGGGTGTGTTCACTTGCCCTGCCAGGACCTCACGGATAAAGATATTAGAAACAGACCTTTCAGGTTCATTCTCTGGGCTCTTCTGTGTGACCCAGGAATGCTCATGAAACTACCGTCAAGTATTGTAAGTTTGGAGTTTCTTCATGTTCCTTCCTTCCTTCCCTTTCACTAAGCATTAGTAATCCACTACTACGATGTTCTTTGAACCTCACGATGTTCTTTGAACCTCACGGAGGGGTGATGTGTCATTCAGCCTGATTTCTAGCACTAGTTTTTAAAAAATCTGTGTGTGGAACAGTGATTTTAATTTCGAGATGTTTCTAATACAGCTTCCTTTCTAGTGTTTCAGGGAGAAGAAATAAAAGTAGATGTGTAAAGGCCAGAAGAGAGTCTAAAATTTACATAGGGTGGCACATTTGAGCCAATTGAAAATAGAATGTGAGAATCAGAAAAAATTGGGTGTGTGTGGGAACTGAAACACAAGCTGTAATTCTGTGATTAGTATTATTCCTTCTGTCATGTATTTGTCACACACTTCTCAATGTGCAGCCAAAATGACTTCAATGGAAATGTTGCTAAAACATTGCAGTTGTCACTATTGTCCAGGCGTACAGAATTAATGCTGTAACATGTATTTCCTGTGTGTTTTTTCTAACACGGAGTTCCTTCTACTTCCTACTCCATATCCACAAACCCAATTAGTCTGGCAACCCAATTTAGACAATACGAAAACTCCACATTTGCTGTTAGCAAAAAAAACTCCAATTGATGACTCACTTTTTACAAATCTGGGTCAAAACTTGCCAATGAGGAAACTGAATTTTATTGTCCTCTATAACCCTTCCTTGAGTTAAACAGAAAAAAAAAAAAAAAAGACAAAGAAAGAAGAAAAAGTCTCTGAAATCAACAGGTACTCCAGTGTGAGCGCTGTCCCAGTGAGCTGTGGAAATAGTATTGCTGGGCATGCTAACTGTATGACTGTGGATAAAAGGAGCATCGCAGACTAAGTTGGTACTTTAATTTACTTTTTAAAAATGCACAGAAAGTAAGAACAGTTTTAATTGTAAAGGAAAGAGTACTGTATATAATTCAGAAATAACAAAACTTCCATGTCTCTTTATTATTATATAAAAGATACATTATTTTCACACACAAAAAAAGATATATTAGTAGATGCTAAAAGTAAAAGTAGTAAATTCTCCTAAATTCAGGACATGAAATCAATAATTTGCTTAAGTCTAACGTGTTGCAGTTACAGCCGCTAATAGAATAGGTGCCTTATATATATTTCAGCTTTGTTTAGAAAGAGTATTAAACGTTTTTTCAGTGCAAACAACTGTTTAACAGATAGTATTTATTGTATATGATCACAATGAGTTTGGGAAATTACATTAGGGCATATATGGCAATTAGTTTATTAAAGTAGTATTTGTAGAGGGCTTTCTCATGATGTTATTTCATTTCATCTTTGTAACAGGAAGTTAGGTAGGGCAAATATCATTAGCTCTGTTTTTTTTTTTGGAGGAGAGAACTCAGGTTGAGAGAGGTGAAATGATTTGCATGTGGTTGTACAGTTAGAAAGTGGCAGGGTTTGACCCAGGGGTTCCTGACTGCAGGTTGGGTGGCACAAGTGCCAGCTGCGTGCAGTGGTCTATATTTAAAATCTTCTGCATAACTACACAGTTACAAGACAATAAATTCATTTCAAGCCTGCATGGAGAAAATCAGGGACGTTCTTTTATCTCAGCCAGGTTTTGCTACTCCACTCCCACTGTTTTTCACAGGTATAATATATGGCATCAGATTGCAACTTCATGGTTCAGGCTAATCCGAAACCCTACCTAGCTTTCTCATTTTCCATTTTATTCCATACTGTGTATTTGTATGAATATTATACCAAAATAGATCTAGAATTTACCACTGAAATTAATCTCATAAATTCCTGTTTTAATATCCAGAAGTTAATAGTACATCCACCTGATATGGTCAGGAAGAGGCAAAATGAATTGACACAACCAATGGCATTTTGAAAATTTTCTAGTTCTTTGTGACAGCTAACTTGCTGTGTATCTCTAATAAACTGAGGCAATTTCCTTTTTTTAAAAAATGTATCACCCAAATTAACCTTCACATTTATAGAATTTCCTCTTTTCTAAGTATTTCACTGAACTGCTCTCTGTCATCAATAGCTATACATACTGCTTATTTGTGTTAAAGAGAAGGAATTGTGAACCACTTACAGCCACTGCTGTAGTTATAAAAACTATCCCTAAATCCTTGACAAGTGACTATTGATGTTATCATATGAGTATAAGCCATCGCCACTTCAACTAATTTCTGTGTTGACTTTGATGGCTGTGAGAGCACTGGGTTTTGGAATAGGAAGACTGGTTTGAATTTCTCATTTACACTTTTAAGCTGAGTGGCTTTAGGTTAATCATCTTATTACACCCCCACCCCACCCCACCTTTTTTATCTTTAAAATGGAGATAACCACTCTGGCTTGCCAGAGGATGATGTTGACATTAGCGCATGTCAGAAATTTTTACATAATGAAAAATAGAGTTGTTATTTGTTGTTATTGTTAAATCCTACATGGAGAACAGTGCCTTCTACTCTGTCATCTTCAAATGCAAATAGCTGAATGAATAGATAATAGAAGCATAACCACACTCAGGCAGACAGTGGCATCTGTATTTGCAGTCTCTACCCCAAATCAAGATATGCATGTATGAACAGACATTTCAGCAAAGGGTTATTTGGTATTTTTTCTTTTTTAATGCATAATTATCCCTGTGTCTGACAATAGCAGATTTTTAAGTGTGTTCTTCACTAACTCAGTAGGAAAAAAGCCACTAGGTCTAAGATCCACTGAGACTTGCCTGGTTTGCAGGTTGTCAGCTATTGCCAAGGCTGAGTGGGGGGTCAGAAAATGAATGGTGCAAGAGCAAAAGAAAAAAAAGCCCACTAAACTCTGATTACGTCAAGGAATCTTCATAGACTGTTGCTCTTGCAGAGACAGGAAAAACATGATATTTTGTGAAATGGAAACATTCAATTTTAGCCTTAAGTCTTGTACTAGCTTTTGATTATTGGGATACATCTTTATGTATGCCAGTGATTCTCAGTCCTGATTACATAGGACAGTCACCTGGGGTCTACCTCAGAGATCTGGATGTAATAATAATTGGCAGAGCATTCTAATATGCAGCCAGGTTGGGAACCACGGATGTGGACCAGTTTGATGTTCAAGAGGACAGCTTCACCTCTTCCATTAGCAACGAGTACTCATCATCTTGGAACTGGTGGTTAGTTAGAAACACAGCAGCGTGAGTAGTCTCAGTGTATCTCTCCATGAAGAGATATCACAGATATTGTCTTTCTACTCTGTGAATTTTTTTTTTTTTTTGAGCACTTAAATTACTTCTAGTTTCAATAAACCTAGAACTGGGAGCTGAGCATATATTTTTAGAATAAATATCCCAATGCTCATTTTTACAAACAATACCTTATTCTTTCCTTCTATTATTGCCATGCGCTGAGTGATGCTCTCAATTCTGTTTCCTATGTTGCTGTCAGGATCCAGGATAAAAGGCTCTTCGTTATTGGAACAAAAGTCATACCTATTTAAAAAAAAAGTAAGTCTTGACAATGTTGCTTTATGGCGTGGTCCAGCCAATGGTGACTGATGAAATGAAAATCATTAGAAAAGTCCTCAGATAACAAAGTCACAAATTTTATGTGAATGTTCTTTTTCTTAGATTTTGTTCCCCTAATATTCGTCCTCAGAACTTAAAAATAGCAAACATATTTCCCTGATATTTAAAAAACCCCATACCAGTTTGCTACCATATATCCTTTCTGTTCTAAATGTTAAATTTTTAAAAAATGCATAAATTGGAAAATTTAATATCTAGATTTTAATTAGTTCCTAGTAGAAGTAACATGCAAACACAAGGAGAAAAAACGAAGTTATGTTAATGAATGGAAACCTCGAGGAAATAATAGCATTTTACATCTATAAATGGCAGGCTTTTAATCAGAATATTCAGTTGTACAGTTAATTTTTTCCAGGGCTAATTAAGTGCATATGGAAACAAATATCATGGAGCATTATTAAATTCAGTCTATTTCTTTTCAAGTTTGGGGTATCATGGCAAGCTCTTTAATTTCTCAAGCCTCAAGTGTTTAATTATAAAGTAAGGGTGTTGCCGTTGTTTATCTTCAAAGTCCATGAAATCTCTCCTCTCTTTTTTTATTTTAAACATTTCATCATTTTTTATTCTTACCTTTTGGACTAGAATTTGGGGGGAGCAGAAAGCTGGTCTCTAATTTGTACATATCTTGGGAAGATTCTGGAAGTTTTCAAACCAGGAGGAATTTTAAAGCCCAATTTCCAGAAGGAATGAGTGGTTGATCTTAAGTAGCCAAGAGCAGTAATGAGTTATGTGAGATGAAAGGGAGAGGATAAAGTAAGTGACAAAAAAGGTGAGATAGAAGGGATTGTGATGATTAGAAAAAGTTCTGCTATTATTCCTCCCTGGTCCTTGAGCTAAGAAAAGACTGCAGAATGCTACACTATCAAGTCGGCTGGGTTAGGCTCCCCTCCTTACATTACATGCCCTATAATGTCCTCCTGCAGAGCACTCACCACCTTCTAAGTGTCAACTTAATGCTTCAATGCCCCAGGAGGCGACAGCTACATGGGGACAGCGACCAAGTCTATTTATTCACGTTGTTCCCAGAGTTAAGCAAGGGCCTAGTGCGTAATCAGCACTCCACAAACGTTTGAAAACATACTGACAGGCATGAAGTACTGAATGTGCCGTTTCTAGTAGAGTTTTCATTTGTTTTAATGGTTTATCATTTTCAAACATACTGATAAAGACAGAGCATAGTGATATGCTCCATATACCCATCACCCGGATTTCACAATTATCAAGATTTTGCCACATTTGTTTTATCTATCCCTTATTTATTTTTTTCTTTTGTGAAGTATTTTAAAGCAAATCCCAGACATCACATCATTTTAGCCCTACATACTTCACAGGGTATCTCTAAAAAATATGCACATTTCTAATATAATGACAATGCTACTTTCATACCTAACAGAATTAGCAATAATTCTATTGTAATGTTTGTACCTAGACCATATATCAGATTTCCCCAAATATTTTTAAATGTCTGTTTTGACAGTTAGATTGTAAGATTTGAAATAAAAAAGAATAAATAAGGGCTGATCATTCCTTTAGGAATTTCTGTGATTTCTACTAGCTATTCCTTACAATCATTAAGTAAAATAAGTGAACATTTTAACCTTTATTGATTAATAGAGTATACTGAACCAAAGAAAAATTATATACTTTCTCCTTTATTGGAAACGTTTTAACGATAAACTTTTAAAATCATTATATACAGGTCACTTTGTTCTATTTTTCATTATCAGTATTCTCCATTTGCTAGACGATAACATCTACACCTTGAACTATTATTTGACTTCCCGTCTTTCACGCACTCAGCATGTATGTGAATACATATAATATATATGTATACACATGTGTACACCTATATTAGACATATGCATGTGCACTTGGGATTATGACATCAAAGAGCTGAAGTTCTCTTGTATCTGGAAGAGAAGTCTCTAAAGACTTCTAATTTTATTCCTTTTTTCCCCAAAGCAATTATAAGATAAGGGAGGACTTAGTCAAAGATCTTAATTTCATACTCTTGGTCTTCAGGAAATGCAAGGAAACATGTTAGAGTAAGGCAAGTCTACACATATCCCAAGGGAAATACAGTCTGCTGTCTGAGTTCACTTGGGGCTGTCAACCTCTGACACTCCCACCTCCCCCGACTCCCCCATCCCCCACCCATGACTCAAAGGGCAGCTAATAACAGTACAAGCCCTAGTATGGAAACTATAGGCCAGACTTACTACCAGATCTTCCATATGAAAAGGACAAATTCTGTGACTATTTTCTAATTTAGGGGCTATTTTTCCCTCTTTGTAATTGGAACCATAAAAATAGAATATCATTTAGGAGCCTAACTATATATCAGCACTTAAAAAGAGATTTAGGGGGAAGGGAATTTGCCTGAGCCTTAAGAATACATCAAGCTCTTAAGGAAGTAGATTGTGCCATGTTTGAAGATGCAAAGATAATCACTGTGCTGGGAACCGTCTTGAGGGGGGAGGAAGCCGAACAACAAGAGGAAAGCAGCGTTAGCTCCTGATTTCGCACAGGAAGTCCACAGCACCTCCTGCCAAAGCGAGATAAGAAAGCTCCCATGCACTATTCTGGACAAGGCCACTGTTATCAACTTCGGCTCGGCGCTGTCCTCTCTGTGCTCCAAGCCTCTGTCCCTTTCCTAATGAGCTTTAGGACTCCTACCTCCATTTGCATACGGCATGCCAAATACAATAGCATAGAGGTATTTATAACCAGAGAAAGGAAAAAAATTTGGGGGGTAAGAGTGTACTCTGTATCTTCTCTGTTGATGCTCTGGAGTTGAAACAGCTCAGTTTCAGATTAGAGATATAAATTTAAAAGAAAGCAGCCAAGTATGTATCTAACACATGGAGCTGGGACCCTACCTGTAACATGTCAGTCTGTTTAACTCCAAGTGGGAGCCATCTGTGGAGCTCTCCCATCTGGTCAAAGTTACTAGTCTTCTCTTCTTGTCACATTATGGGAACCCCCCCCCCCCATATTATGCAGATGACACCACTGACCTGAGTGCTTAGGTTGATTAGTGGTGATGGATTTGTCTTGTTCCCTCCACACACATAAATATTGGCTTCTCTATGACCAAAGACAGATGAAGACAGTTTGGGGCCACAGAAAAAGGCAAAGCTAACACAGGGGTCAAACCTACAATCTCGACAATATTGACTGCTGCCTGAATTTGTATTCAGTTCTGGCTCATTTCAGAATCTGTGCACTTAACCCTTACACCATATGTAACATGACATCCGTATATGATCGTAATCATATAACAAATTATTATACTCCAGTGCTTCTTTGTATATAGGAGGAAAAGCCTTCTCAAAGATTCACTACACTGACACCATTACTGCTCTGGGGGATTAATGTCTTTTTTAGCTCTTTTTGTATAACATGGTCAACTTATTTCAAAAATTTCTTAAACATCTCTCATCTTACATGCCAAAATATATTGAACACTCAATATGTGCACAATCTGCACTAACAGTTTATATTAGAGCTCACTTTGGTACCTGAACACAATTCCTGAACTCAACTCAGTTCCTTTACAAACGCAACACTCACAGAATACAACGCACAGTGTGCCCGCAAAGGGACTCCTGCAAGTTTAATAACCACTCCAATTCTAGAAGGTCTACTCTTCAGACTGAGTTTCAGATAAAGAGATCTTTGGTTTTCTTTTAGGATCTTCTTTCACTCTATGATAAATGATATGAAGCTGACCTTCGTTTCAAAATGTGTTTTGCTAACATCTGACTCTTGGCTGGCTGAAGGGAAACCAGTTGTTACTGAGCTGCTACTGTGTGACAGACTTGGGCTAGAAGCTATACATATTTAGCCTCAACTAATTCTCACAGTCACCTAATGAAGTAGGTATTATGATTCTCATTTCACAAATCCTTTTACCAATAAGGAAGCTGTGACTCTGAAAGATCAAATGCCTTGCTCCAGCTCACAGAGAAAGGAGCAGAGCTGGGATTAGAACCCAGACCTTCCTAACACTTTCTACCTCACTAGTACTGGGTAGGTCAAACAGAGTGACTTGTTTCTAAGGAACATCCCCAAACCTTTCCTGCTATGCTTCCCAAGGGGGAAATCTGACTCAGAGTCTCTGGTTACACAGGAAAACTCTGGGGGTCCTCTGAATTCAAACTGGCATAAAGTCA
The DNA here is from genome assembly GCF_000696425.1 of Galeopterus variegatus. Lineage (NCBI taxonomy): Eukaryota > Metazoa > Chordata > Mammalia > Dermoptera > Cynocephalidae > Galeopterus > Galeopterus variegatus. The sequence continues at coordinate 175,320 of NW_007728196.1, read as the reverse complement.
GACACCAAGAGAAATTAAATTTTTGTTTTCAAGAGACAGAAGAGGGATACCTAGTCCTTTGGAGGAGCAGAGGAGAGAGAAGGGGCAGAGGAATACTTTAAAATTTTATTTTTGACATAAAATTCTGGTTAGTTTTGGTCATAAAAATGCCTTGATGCTAAAATTATAGGAATTTTTCACCTTCTACTTGATGATGACTTTTGTTATTATTTTTTAAAATCTTGCCACAAAATAAACCATCCACTTTTTATCACAATCTTTTTCTTTCCCTGGTAACTTACTTTTGTCCACATGATCGGTTGGCATGTTCTGGGATGAAGCTGTCCTGTTTTATTACAGACTCCAATACTTTAAGGAGTGCCTCTGGGGTAAGAAAAGAGGTGGGCAGTGGGGGGAGTAAGTACCCCAACACCCAATGGCTGCCTATTTGAGCCTGAGCCATTTCCTAGGAATGAATATATATATTAAAGCACATTTAATTAGGAGAAAATGAGTCTCTAGAAAGTTCTACAAAGTTCCAAGGCAGAGAATAATCTCCCTTTCTCTTTTTTTGGATGATGAAATCTGAGTACTTGTGTGAACTCTGCTTATGTGTTCAATGGGATTTTACTCCACATGCTAACCATAATTAGAATCTGTTTGTAAAGAATATTGAATCATTTCAAGTTAGGAAACAAAAGGGTAGAGGAGTAATAAAGAGCAAATTGAGGCTATAAAATGTCTTTAAAAAAATAGAAAAGAAAAAAAGACCACCTGGAACCCTGCCAGAGGGCATGACCAGGGCTGGCTCCCCATTATGGTAGCCATCCTGTAGAAGGGCCTGATGTAAACATTCCTCTGCTACTGTGGGTGTTGTGTCAAAACATTAGCGATAGTGTGTCTGAGCCATCAGATTAATAGAATTTGCAAACACTATCTTTTCCTCTCCTCTCACGTTGTCTTAAAACAAATAAAACAATATACGGGAGAGGACATTGGCAAAAAAAAGGTGTAGAGTTGGAAGGAGTGTTTAGACAGAATGGTTCCTGCTCCTTTGCTCCAGGAAAAGGGCCTGTGCCTTCAGGGTGGTCACAGGGTCAGGCAGAGGGGATTCTGGAGGAGCGACTTGTGTAGTAAGAGACCTTGTGACGCCTTGGAGCCCATACTGAAAATTACTTCTTGTCTCAATGGAGAGGGGGGAGTGGAGAAGAGTTTCAGGAATTGTAGGCTTTGGGTTAGCTCCTTGGACAATGGTGGAGGGGATCCAGCGTCGTGGGCCACCTCTGTTTAGATAAGAGCTTTTCCGTGAGTGACTTGGCTTGCGCTGCTTCCTACTCTTGAGGGCCTCATGGTCCATTCACACTCAGAACAAGGCCTGTCTTCCCAGCCTCTGCTTTCCTTCCTCCTCTCTCTCCTTCTGCATGCTTCTAGCATGAGCTCCAACAATCTCCCCTCCCCCTAACCAGACATTTACTCTTGCCTTCCCCCCCCCCCCCCTCTCCTTCACAGAATCTGAGCCTGAGCCAAGGGATCCTACAACCTCACACCTGGGAACTAGGAGGCTAGAAGGGTGGGTACTTACTTGGTTACACCCAGATATGAGCTCAAAGAGAACACCTATTTTGTTCATTTGTTTTTCTTCTCAGTGAGGGACTGGTCAGCTGAAGGAAGGTGATTTGTTTGATAAATAAGAACTCTTCAAGGAAATATTAGGTGTGGCTACAAATAATATCCTTTAACATATTCAAGAAGGAGGCTTAAGATAATAGCTCCACTCACTCAATGAAGCATATTTCAAGCTATCATCATGTTTTGTTCTCATAAAAGGAAGAGAATGGCTTACTTATTAGATAGCAGTCAATACTGAAATGTTCAAAAATCTTCCAGGGGGTGGGATGCGGAATAACAGTTTAGCATAAGGAGCAAAGATTTTAGAGCTAGCCAGACCTGAGTTCAAATCATAGTTTTATAAGTTCCTAGTTATGTATCCCTGGATAGCAAAAGCCCAATTATGAGAATCATAGTCCTAGAAAATTGTTCAGAGGACTTGCAGTCTTTTTGATTTCTTGAATAATTCTGAAATTTTGTCCTTGGATTACACCAGGCCACAAAATCACTCTTGATAAATTCCTGTTTGGTGTTATGCCATTGGTCAACAAGGAGGGTTGTTAGAATTACCAGTGTTATGACACTCACTGTAGTAAAAATGTGTTTGAGGAGTTTGTCTACTGTATCACATAGGGTACAAGAGAAGGAATCATTTCTCTCAGACCTCAGTTCGTACTTCTCTTGGTTTGTTTTTATCTTACAGGCTTCTTAATCTTGCAAATGTTTGCTTCCTTTTTCTTTGTCTCTCTTGACAACTTAGAAGGAAAAGCATGTGGGCCACATCTCTGTCCTGGACTTACCCCATTTTCTCACCTCATCTAGAGGTGCTCAATTATTTATTGTACTTTTTGTGAACCACCTCAAATTCTTTGGGAATGGAAGTGTTCTTAGCATTGCCAACTCAAAAGAAGCAACCCCATGCTGCCATGTCTTACTAGTTTTATTGTAGGCATTAAAAAACAAACAGAAGGGAAATAATTTAAATAAAGAATTTAAAGAAGATCCCTTTGACATCAGCAAATATTAGGGTGATACCAAATGAGTTAATTTATGTAACATGCTTAGCAAAGTGCCTGGCATACAGTAAACAGATTTTTAATGTTAGTTGTCATTTGATTATCTGACAACCTTGAGAGCTACTTCAGAGCAGGGACTACGCCTTATTCATCATTCCAGACTCAGTGTCTAGCCCAAACACCCGGTAAACAGTAGATGAGCAACACATGTCTACTGCTCAGTTAACTGCCTGATGAGAAGAGAGAATCTTGAGAATGGTCTGATTAGATGAGGACCCAACCTCATGTGAGTTATCAACCTTGAATGCATCACTTACCTCAAATGTGCTGAGAAAAATGGGCACTAGTGACTGCTGGATGACCTCACACACACATACACTAAACTAAGCATTATGTCAGCACCAGCAGTGCCTCTCCATTCACAATGATAAATATTAATGAAGACAGGGGATCTGATGGGGACCTGGATAAACTCAGCGCAGGAGTATCAGTACCTAGCAAACTGGTAATTCAACTTAGGCGATGATGCTGTCACGTGGAGAGGTATCTTCTGGCACAATAGAAAACTGATCAGCAGTGATCTTCTTTCTTCACGGGTAGGCAAAAATCCTAGCTCATAATTACTAGCACTACTTTACTCAAAAAACAATCTGTTCACTCACATTCCATTTAGGATGTAAAATCATGTCCCTTGAAAGAAGTATAAGATTTAGTTCCTTCTGTTATTAAGGAACATGTATGTTTATTGAAGAGACAAGTCATATTCACGGAAAAATATCAGAATGCAGTTGAGCACAAGCAAGTAAGATGACAAGAACCCATACTGCACTGTATTAGCACCATGTTCTAACCAGCCAAGCGTATATTCTACTATAGGCTGAACAAGACTTGGGTCAATGAGTGTTTGAATAGCCGAGGTAGAATTCATGAATGAAGGTAGGTCCAGGATATTATAACTCCTCTAATTTCCTAAATAACCTGAGATGTCTCCCATTTTTGGTACCATTCTGATATAATATCCTTGGAACAAGTCACCATAGCCAGAAGTCCTGTCCAAAAAATCAAGCATGTTTCCTAGAAGAACATTCATTAACCTAACTGCATGGATCATCTGGTCAGATTATTTTCAGCTTTTGCAGGATGTTAATGTATATATGATGCCACTTTAAAGGGGAGTGACTTCGCAGTGGGCAGCCCCACTAAAAGTACCTAAAAGTACTGGACAACTTTCAGCAAACAAATTTAGCACTTGCAGTGTGGGCTAAGTACTTCAGATATATTATCTCATTTAATTCCCCCTCAGACAACCTTATGATGTCAGTGTTGTTATCTCCATTGTATAGATGAGGAAATCCAGACTCAGAGAGGTGGTTTATTTTGCCCAGAATCACACATCTGGGATGGTAGTAGGTGGCGGAGCCAGGACTCAAACTCCAGAGCCCATGTCCATAAACTCTAGACTATATTGCCTTTCTGCATACTAATACCTTTTAAAGTTGGGTCTTGATGTTATAGCACAGGCTTCTTAAAACATGTCTTCCTTCTGTATCATGAACTTTTGACCAGAAATTACTCATTTTAATGTTTAAGTAGTTGTCAGTGAACCAATCCTGGCAGTGATAAATGAAGTGCTTCCAGTGACCTAGTTGATGATGTGCTGGTGAAGGCCACTCACTCATTCATAGTCTCTGACATGTCAACCAGGACTGGTTTCCTAACAAGGTACTTGAACTCTCTGCACTGATCTGGAAAATAGTAATAATTATAGTATCTGTCTCAGAGAACTTTTAAAATAATTAAATGAGATAATATATGTAAAGCACATATTAAGCATTTAACATCCCATAGGTAAGTGCTTAAAACCTTTTAGCTATAAAGAAAATAAAAATATGAATTCTAACCCATACAGTCTTCTACCAGCCATATCTCCTATTTGGCTCTGGATAGTTTCTAAATACCCTTTTTTGTTTTCCTTACCTTAGCCATTCAAGGACTTTTTCACACTGATAAGGGAGATTTGTCAATAAGGTAGCAGTCAGTTATCTTATATAATTTTCAATGATGACGACAAGGCATATGGAACATTAAAGACCTAACAAAATGGAATAATATACACCCATGTGATTTTTTTTTTAAAGCCCGAGTGAAAAATCCAAGGCCTCGATTTTCAAACATGGAAGGCAGAATTTCAGGGATACAGCGTACGTAATACATGCTGAAGAAGTACCACAGGAATAAGACCTCTAATAACAAGTCTGTAAAAGTCCATCAGTCTGTGAGAAGTGACAGGGTGAGCTTCTGGTTAACAGACAGCAGAACACGCAGGCACTGGCTAAGGAACGGGAGCTGAAGTAGAATGAGTGGCTAGCTCAGTGTCCAGCCTCCATTTGCGAGATTCCACATCAGGCCCAAACTGACCTTTCCGATTTTGGCTTTTATTTCTTTCTCAACCCAAAGCCATAAGTCAACCAAATCAGTCTTCTGGCATGTCCTCTAGAGCTCCTCTTTTTATCCATTCCTACCCCCGTATTACTCTGTCACATCTTTGAACCTCTCCCTTTCCACTTGATTTTCTAGGACCTCCCCCATCATCTTTAGGGCTCAGATCCCACCATCTCCCTGGTGCTTCCTCTACACTGGAGCATTTAACATCTACACCCAGTGTTGAGCCATTTTGTTCAACCGTATCATAAGCACCTCTCATGGAGACTTAATACAATGTTGTCGAGGAAATAATAATGAACAGTAAATCAGAGACATGGTCTAATCCTGAGCTTGCCATTAACTAGCTGTGAGGTGAGAGATAATTATTTTTCTTTAAGCCAGCTTCTCATCTTTAAAACAAGCTCTTTTTTTTTTTTTCCTTTTTGTCTTTTCTCGTGACCAGCAACGGATCGCAACCCTCAGTGTCGCGCCCGTACCGGACCGGGACCGGCAACGGGATCACAACCCTCGGTGTTGCGCCCGCACCTCACTCAGCCAGTGAGCGGCTGGTCTGTATGTGGGATCCGAACCCTCGGCGGGAACGCCGCTGCGCTCCCAAGTGGCGCACTGTAGCAGTGCGCCACCGGGCCGGCCCTAAAACAAGCTCTTTAAAAAAGAATCTCTAACATTCCTCAATTCTAAGTAAGTTAATCATCTGAAGTGACTGGATCAAGGCATGCTGAAATTTGCAGCCTCCATGTCCTCATTTCATTCAATCAGTTATAAGCCATTATGTTTTCTCCTTCATATTCTTTTGACTCCTCTTTTTTCATCTCCTGTAATTACTCTCCTGTGTCTTCTTTGCCTAAACCTCACAAGCTTTGTGGGGCCACTGAGGGCTGAGTATTTGCTGAATCCTAATCCAGAACGTTAATCTAATCCCAAACAGTAAATGAGAAAATGGAACTTTCCTTCTAGAGATCAAATACCCCTGCAAGGTAGGAAAGTCACAGAGAGGGACATAACTATTATGGGAAAGTGCCGTAATAAATGGGCCCATTCATTAAGTGTTTGACTTGCTACCCTCCTGAGGTGAGTCTTATTTAGACCTGCTCATCCCATTGGGGTTTATACCCCTCAAAAGATCTACTCCCACCTGTAGGTTTGGGGCTCAAACTAGCTGCAGGTCATCACTGGTTCTCAAAGATACTGTAAAATTTGAGCCAATTTCTCCTAATTGCTGCTAACCTTTTTCTCCTTTTCTCTCCCACTCTTAGCCCAACTCTAATTCAACAGATGGGCTCAACTCTTACTCACTGCTGACAAGAGCAAAGTTAATAGGTTAGGCCAGTGCTCTCCCAAACCTGTCCCCATGAGGACTTCCACTCCTTCCTCTGGGAATCCACAAGGAGCCACTCTGAGCAGTCATATGGGACACCAGTGAAAAGTAATCTTCTGAAATGCTAACCTATGTAGCCCCATTTTTCTTATTCCATAATCCGAAAACACCTGAGAAATAACTCTCTGAGCTTCGGTTTTCTTATGGGAAAATAGGGGAAATTATGACCATTACATAGAATTATTATAGAGATTAGAGATAATGTGTGTAAAGGGATGAACACAGCTTTTGACACCAGAAAGGGCTCATTGATTAAATCTATAATAGCTATTATAATTAAGCAGACCATTGCACTCATGGTGACAAAACATCCTGTGAGGCTTCCCGAGAAAGTATGAAGAAACTAGGACTAGTGACAAGAAGCTAATTACAAGTTACTGCCCAGGCCATAGTCTAAATCCATCATGCCCTTTTCATCTTCTCAATCCACCAGGTTCTGCTTTTTCACTTAAAAGTGCAAATTACAGGCCAGCCCGGTGGCGCACTGCTACAGTGTGCCGCTTGGGAGCACGGCAGCACTCCCGCCGAGGGTTCGGATCCCACATACAGATCGGTTCCCACTCACTGGCTGAGCGAGGTGCGGGCGCCACACCGCGGGTTACGATCCGTTGCCGGACACGAAAAAAGACAAAAAGGAAAAAAAAAAGTGCAAATTACAGGCCAGCCTGGTGGCGCTCTGCTACAGTGTGCCGCTTGGGAGCACGGCAGCACTCCCGCCGAGGGTTCGGATCCCACATACAGATCGGTTCCCACTCACTGGCTGAGCGAGGTGCGGGCGCCACACCGAGGGTTACGATCCGTTGCCGGACACGAAAAAAGACAAAAAGGAAAAAAAAAAGTGCAAATTACATTAAAATCACAGACTAGACTCCATATTTCAAGAAAGTCTCCATATATTAAGACTTATATATCAAGTCACTGGAGATATATCTAAAATGTAGATTTCCAAGCATAGATGTATGATTTGTAAATGATTTGTCCTATTTTATCTATTACCTAAGGCTCTTGTGTCAGGATATTAGTTTCTAGATTCAATGATGAAAATTCCCATTCAACTTTTTAAAATCTGTAAATATAACCAAAGAAAATTTGAGAGGTTCTGCCAGTCTTCTTAAGGAATCTTTCCAAACTGCATGTCACTATGTCTGGTATTCCTGATCCTGGGAAGCTACATTGAATCTTGCTGAAAAGATATATCCAGCATAGGCTTCCTATGACTCAGCCTTTTGGTTTAATTTAAAACACATAATGAAATTTTTGATAGCAATTACAGGAGACAGTTCATTAGAAACAATTATTCATCAGATTCACTGTATTACTATGAAGAGTGGGAAAAAGAGGGAAATCTCACAAGGCATAGAAAAGTGGCAAAGAGGAATTTGGCAAATGAACTCACGTTCTGTTCTCAGGACTTTGTATGAAATATTAATAAGGGCTGTTGTCTGAACATTCACATTGGGCAGTGTGCACTTCCTCATCCAGTAATTATATAACAGAATGCAAGAAGTTTCTCATTAGTCAGTGAACATTCACTTTTGGCTTGTGATGAAAGCCTCTTGTATAAGATGGCCAGTTTTATTTGCCTGTTAGTTCAGGCTCAAAGTTCTGCTAAAGTGGTCTTTGGTCAAGTGGTCTTCTTTAAAGTCCTCATATTGATTTGAGGTTTTGTATGTGGCAAATCAGAATCCTCTGTAGCATGCCTGATTTGAGTCTGCATACTCATTCCCACACTGCACAGGATATATGTTAAGAGACACATGGATACATATTATAGGTATACTTAAGAGGAATGTGATAAATATTAAAACATGAAGTAAGTTATCATATTTCCCAAAGAAGAGGTCTTTGTAAAATTACAGCTTCCCTCAGACATCTGAGCTACATTTTGTCCCCAGGAAATGTTGACTTTTTCAATTTTTAAATTGTTAAAATTTTCATTTTGTAGATAGAAAATAGAATATGGGACATAAAACTGTTACAGCATAAAAATAATAGACATTCATGCTGGCAATCAATTAAATTTGGGTCCTTGAGTACATTTCTAATTAACTACCATTAACAATTGTTTTGTTTTTGTCCTGTTAATTTTACATACCCCAGTGATGTGCAAAACTGTTTCCCCCAAATGGTCTAACCCTAACACATCCCTAATGATCCAGGCCTTTCTTTCTTTGCCAATTTGCTGACGTAAACAATAGAAAAATGCAATTAGGCAAGCCCTTCTCAGAGCTCCTAGATGCCTCTGCCTTTCCATGATTTTGTAGGCCACCCCCTCCTCCCTCCCCCAAGGGAAAACAGCAAACCACACTTAGTCCTGAACTGGTCAGCTTTCTCTAGACCCCCCACAGTAGTACTCTACTGCCAGGTGCTGAAGAAGTGTTTCAGAAATGGGGCATCAAATTGTCATTGAGAATGGCAGGGAATATTATTTTCTATTTAACTTCTAAAGCATGTAATTGTTAGACTCCAGATCTGATCTACTTTAGAGTTTTAGAAGTGGTTCCTTGAGAGTCCATGTATGTCTATTAGGTTTTTCTTGGAAAACCCAACATTTTAACTTACAAAGTAGTAAAGAATATTGTACTCCCTCACCTTTTCGTGGGTTGAGAATGCAACAACATTTTTTCACATCCTAAAGGGGCCCATTGGCAAAAGACCAAATAAAGCAAGCAAGGTTTTAGAGCTAACGGGGCAGAGAATTATAATGGCTTCTTTTGTAAGGGCTGGACAAAGGCTGGCAAAGGTGACCCAGGTTGGCACTGAAGAAAACATGGGTTGACACCAATGGTGGAGGAGCTGCTGCATTTTTTTTTTCTTGCTGGGTAATTGTTAAATTATAATTACTGAGTCAGTTCTGTATCACAGAGTATATTCTTACATGTGAGGCTTTTCTTACAACCATTCTAACTTTCCTAAGCTGAGATTTTCTGTCAATTTGGCATTGATCCTCAGAGTTAATGGTCACACTGCTTTATAAATCATAAGAAGCAGAAGGAAATATCAGTTTGCAACAACTGGGACATTATTTTGAGGTTTTTTGAAAGAAGAAAATATTATTTGAAGTGATTTTCTAATTTAATTCATTCATCGTTGTGTGTTATAGGAAAGGGGAAGCACAGCGGTTGCCGTTTACAGAAGGGGAAGTGGAAGCACAGATTAAATAACTGGCCAAGGTCGCACAGAAGTCAGGGAATGTGCCAAGAATAGAACCCATTTCCTTGATTCCCAGATCTCTAGCCCTGAGACTTTGTAAGGGATATTCTGCAGGTACACGTATATGTATATTCAATGCGTAGTCACGAAATAAGTTAGGTCTTACATAATTAAAATATAAGTGCTAAAGACAAATGGTGTTTATGTTTTTACACATGGTTGGTGCCTAATAGATATTTGTGTAATAAGCAGATGGTTGACAGTATATTTAGACTGAATACTGATGATGTGCAAAATTGGTTTGTAAGATGTGAGCAATATTAATGCAATATACGTAGAAGTTTGTCTCTACATATTTTGACTGGTCTTCACAGGCTGATAAAGAAATTGAGTTCACAAAAACTCAATGTTATACAATGTTTTTTTTTTTCCATTTGAGGGGTATAACATAGATGTGTTGCAACTATTCCTGTTATAATTGGTCAGTCTTACTTATTACTTTGAAATTATGATTTGTGATAGTTAGATGGGGAGTGAGAATTAAAGTGGGCTATGACCTAAAGAATGTGGGATCTCAAAACAAAACTGCAATAATCAAAGGTTACAGGCCTTGAACATCCCTATAGTAAAGACCCAAACACATTCAACATTTTAAAAACAGGCCTTTGTTTAAAAAAAGAAGAATAGATAACCTCAGAAACAACCAAGTAGACTCTGGGCACTAATGGGGAGGTGATCTGGGCTAATGGAGAGTGCCAGGAAGGATGATCCAGCAGAAGCCCACTCACCACTTCGTGGTTGTGGGGAAATAGATGAAAACAGATGGAAGCTCAAAGACTGCTCTGGCATAAAAGCCTCCAGTCAGCTACCTGAGAGTCTCCTTTGTATTCAAGCATGCATAAATAAAAGTAGTCTTCCAACATCTTAGATTCTTCCTGAGAAAATATAACTGGTGATCTGGAATGTAGACCAAGTATGCCAAAAGTGTCCTTTCCCCATCCTCTCCTGGGTTCCTCAAATCTACCCTTTCCATTCCCCAGAGAGGGGCCCCTTCACTCTAGCCCTGTATTGTTACTTGTTCCTTTAGAGACCAACCTCCTTGCCATGGGCAATCTTATCTAAATAAGATTTCCTGTGAGAGTATACCAGTACTGTAGCAAAGCTCATCAAGGTCTGTGAAATCAAGAGTAGCTCATTGTTCAGGAGGTTTAGTAGTCCTACATAGTTCTTCAAAATGCAAGGGGGCTGTGAAGTCCTGGAGATCGAATGTGGAGGCCTGGCAGGAGTCAGCTCTGCCACCTGCCACTCTGCCCCACCCCAGCCTTAGTCCTCCCGTGATGAGAAACAAATGAATGGGGCAGGCCACACAAACTGGGAGCATTACTTCATTCACCCATTATATTCTTCTATTTATTCTTCCTTTCAAATCTGCCTGACTCTTTTATAGATCCTTAATTTTCCTTCTGAAAAGTTGTAAATTATATTTTCCTCAATTCTACAGCATTCCTCCCCCACTACTAAATTTCTATTTTTAAAGCACAGCAAAATTGCATTTTACTTTCCATAATTTGTGTTCATTTCTCAGAAATGTCCAGTAAAATTTCTCACTGTTGTGAAACTAGCCCTATGGTAGACAGAAATTTCTTATCAAGTTCCTCAAAAGTTCTTGGGTCTTATTTAGAGAAATGTACCCCAATGCTAGCAATAATTACAACCCTGCATTTCCATGGCACTCTGTACCTTTTCCCCAATACGATAGCTCATTTGATCCTCATATTCTCTCTCTGAACTGTGTATAGTTATCTTTATTTTATATGAACAGTAGCTACAGACATGTGAAAGGTACAATAAGCTTAACTCCCGTATGGCTGCTCCCTAGGTTTATGTCCAGGCTAACATGGAGCAGGTTTGGGAATATCTATTCAGAAGTCTCTACCAGTTGCTAAGGATGAAAACAATCCAAAAATTTCACCTGATTCAGTGTGGATAATGTATTTTAATGTTATTAAACAGTCTAAAGAAATATCCTACTTCTCTGTCCACTTTGCCACCCCAAAATGCAAAAAAGTAAAAGAGAGAAAGATTCTGCTTTATTTCTTCTCGGCTCATTGGTTATATGAGTTGAAAACTAACCATCCTTTCCCCCTTCTCTTTTATTTCTAACGTTTTATAAGAACCAATTCTAGGCAAAACAAAAACTACAATATTGTTCAGTTAAAACATAGCTCACTTGCATAAAACATTTTACCACATTTTTTTAAAAAGTTGAACAGAGGTTCTGATAGTTTAAAAATATATTTACATATTTATTGGACTCCAAGAAACAATATATTTGAGTGAAGTCTGAAATTCTTTCTATATTAACTAATATACATCAACTAGCTGGCCATATTAAACCAATTAATAACTTTGAGCTTCTTAGAATAAACAAACACATTCTAGCCTCATAACTAAACTGATGGTTTGGCAGTAGTCATATATTGATGTGCTCTTTACCTAGACCCTAAAATTTAAATACCAAGAATTACTCAATTTTTGTAAGAGCAATGTGTATATATTAGTAATCCAGTCTCTTCTGATGAAAATGTATAAATGCCACTATGCAAATATGTTACTACATAACTCAAAATAAGTGAAGTAGAACATCCCTTATTCATGTGTCACCAATTAAAATTTCTGTCTACAGCTGAATCTAAGTTAATCTAAGTGTATAAAAATATGTTTACATAAAGAAAAGACATATTTGAAAAATTTTAGTAATTAAAGAGGGCTTCATTTATCTGTACATTTTGATTTTTATCTCCCTGTTAGGGGGAAATAGAGTTGTTCTATTTGTTTCCTAGTATACAAAGGTCCCATTTATATTTCTGAAATACTTCTAAGTCAATGTACTGAGTTAGCCACCAAGCACCAAATCTGGGTCTGACTCAGGTAGGCTGTTCGATCAGTACCTTCTAACTAAAAGAATGACACCTTCTTATGGATATGCACATTTTGGGCAGATAATTTCAAGCAACAGCACAGTAAAGAAATGAAGCAGAATGGAAACAGTTAAAGCTTTCATTTCTGATGTCTTGTGAGTAGTAAAAAAAACAAATGCCTTTAACAGAGATAACTCAGATTGTCAACAAACATTTAAGGCAGTGGTCTGAGTCTTGAGAGAATTCCAGAAGGAATAAGACATCTTCCTGGGCTTTGGAGAGCTTAGTCTATAACACAGCAGAAAGAGTCCACATACCACAAAGAAATAGGAAAGAGAGCTCATGTTTACAAAGTTTCACTTCTCCGGCCTTACTCCCAAACCATATTTTATAAGCATCACTCAAGCTCAAATATATAATATTATGTTCTATCATTCACAATTGTTATTTTCTAACACAGCTACTAGCTCTAATCCTAAATAGTATTGAAATTTTAAATTTGATATTGTCAAATCAAAACTTAAAAGTATTTATAAAAGTCTATGTTATTCCATAAAAGTTCAACTCTACACTTTTATTCAAATCTAATAGCTTCAATTATTTAGTTATTTTTAATTTACTTGCATGGTAGGTTAGCACACACATTAAGACCTTAAAGGGATGGGTCCATAAATATGGGTGCCTATCCCAAATTGGCAAAATAATACAAAATCTCAGTAGATCTCATTGTCTTTTGGGTTAAATATCCACAGTGGTAAAGAAGGGATGCAAGATTTGTAAATTCTCTACATTTCTATTCTTAGAAAATGACACTCAGATGAGAAATCAGACATGTGTGGCAATAGCTACTTCTCAGGAATTCTGTAACACACTAGTAACTTTCCACTATCAGAGTAATACGCCCTAAACAGAAGAGTAAAACTAATGAGATGAAGAGTTGGAATTGTAGGAAGAATCTAGAAAATGTAATAGTCAGTTCTATCTGTTTACGCTAGAATTATGCCTTGTTTACTTTTTTTCAAGATAGTTTTGTTTTTGTTTTTTCTTTTTTTTTTGAATAGCAATCCTCCCAAACACTCTGCAAGTGAAGTTAAAAGCAATAAAGACAATTTTTTGGCATAATGATAATCCTTGGGTAGTTTCAATATCGTGTTGTACCTATCAATTCTATTTCTGTTCTTCAAATTCGCTCCCATGAACTATCATTAGTATCATCCCTCTAGACTAAACAAAAAGGGGAAAAAGCAAACAGGGCTCAGTCACCAACAGGATGCAAGGAAATGCTTCACAATCAACAGAGGGTAGGGCTGTGTTCTTTGAGCAAATACACACTGAGCATCTACTGCATGCTAAACACTGTGCCCTGAAGACACAGAAGTGCTCTCAATTAGCTCATATCTTAGACAGGGACAAATGTATGCATATCAAGTGGCCTACCAATGGTGTGAACAAAGTGCTGTTCACACTGAGTGAGAAATGAGTTTGAATGAGGCAGTCAGGAGGGTTCACAGAGAAGGTGACATAAGAACTAAGCCTTGGGGTTTGATAAAGAAGTACTTCGCATAAGGCATACAGTGGATGGGAGTGCATTATAGACAGATGGAAGAGCATGAGCAAAGCCCAAAAGTAGGAAACAGTGATCATCAGTATCAGGAAATCTTGGGTCATATCCAGTGAATATGAAATGAAAAATGGGAAGACCAGTGAAACTGACATAGTGGTGTAACCCAAGTCTGGGGATCCTCGATTGGGAAACAAAAGACTGGAGTTCTAACCTGAGCTCAAATAACAGGCGCACAGGGCAACCTTAATTCTGTTTCTGTGCTCCTAAAACTAAACTAGGGAGAAAAAATATGACATTGTTAACCAATGGTAGGGTATATTCAGTAAGAATTCAGTAAGAAGTTAGCTGTTGCCTACCTTTTTCCAAAGCAGGAAAAGCCTTTGCCCCAAATATATTGCACATTCTTTCTGCAAATTCGTATCTATGTCTATTAAAGAATCTTAATTCCAGGTGTCAAAAAATATTTGAAAGTTAGTCAAGAAACTAACTGTCCCTACCTTGCGTTGGAATGATTATGGTTACATGGGTGCCACAACCACTTGACTGTAGGTTGAGGGATACCATAAACAGTACAAGTCAGGATTTGTCTGCTGCCCAGTTGGTAGAGAGTTGGGTCTGGAAATGATGACACGGCCTTTTCATAAATCTGGGGTTTCACTGGAAAGGAGATGAAGAACAGGACAGAAGTCAAGAGCTATTCTAATGACTTTCTCCTGAGCCACATATAAAGGACCACATTCTCACTAGTTTTGATGTCTGGGAAACAAACACAGAAACCAAAAACTAGTAACCCCTCACATTTGTCTAGAAAATGCCAACTTTAAAAAATAGTAGAAGTGTTTTGAGAACATTAATAATTTGACTCCACGGTATGTATACTATGATTACAATTATAAAAAATCATATTGCCTATGGAAGATAACAAGCAAACATGAAATAGTTATGTGAGAACAGAAGTGGTTTTTATTTTTTTATCTTTTATTATTATTATTTTTTTTAGTTTTTTAATTTTTTTGGTGGCTGGCCAGTGCAGGGATCCGAACCCTTAACCTCGGTGTTATAACAGTGTGCTCTAACCAACTGACCTAACTGGCCAGACCAGAAGTAGTTCTTAAAATAAATATTTAAAATTTTGTTTTCTTTGATGTTGTTATATTGACTTTTGAATTTACAAATTTTCCTTAATTGTCCCCTTACTGAAACTGTAAGAAAGTATAAACAGTAAACTTACCATTTACAATTAGAGTGGCAGTGAGGTTTTTAAACACATTTAACTGCTTTATGGCCACCAAGATTGTATAATCCCCTGCGTCCTCTGCAGTTACATCTTTGATGATTAATGAATTGCCATGAGCCAAATAGCGAGCAGATTTCTCAGTCACAGGTAACCCATCTTTTAACCTGTGTTTAAAAGGATGATCAGTAAGTCATTTCACACTGCCTCTCAGATATCACTTTGATAACATGATCACTTAAGTTTGTGAGCTGATGTTTATCAGTTTTGAGCCCTTGATCATCAATGTGGTTTTAAAAATTTAGATACTAACTTTTTGGTAACACTTCATATTTACTGGCAAAGAGGAAGAAGTAAACTGAGGGAAGAAAGAAATGTGGTGGCTTTGTAGCCACAGAGATTTTGGAGGCCATTGTGACTTAAGTATTAACCCAGAGGTACCAGCTCTGATTCCACCCAACATGTTTTTCAGAGTTTTCCATGAGGCTCCATCAGCAGTGCAAGGGCCATTGTAAGTCACATCAATTAGATCAGTTCTCCAGATAAAAATAAAAATAGATTTTCCTATTGTGGTCTCATGTGGAGTTCTTATTAGTTACATAAATGGTCACACCAGTTGTCCTTTTCATAAACTATAGTGAAATCAAGATTAGCAAGATTTTTTCCCCTGAGGAAGAACAGTTAAGGCGCAAAACAAACAGAAAGTAAAACCTTAAAGAAAATTTAAAAACATTTTAAGTACAGATCAATGCCCTGGTATCATTCACTTGCATACAGAACTAAGAGTCAGGGGGCCTGGATACTTAACCTGGCTCTGCCACCAACTGTGTGTTGCCACACATGCAACTAACCAGTGTGAGCCTTTTTCTAGAGGTTCTCAAAAGTCCCTTTTAATTCTGAAATTCTATGATTTCATTAAAGTGCACAGTTCTTTAAATGGGCATTTCTAATCTGTTAAGTGTTTATTGTATTCTGTATAAAGGTATAATATTGGAAATGGTATTAGTTCAAAATCCTGCATGTATTGCACAGTCCTGCAAATTCCCGTTACTGGTGGGTCTCACTTCCAAAGCACTTAAAATCACTATGCTATGTTTTGTGATTACAAATATCATCTTACTATTACCTTAAACTATTTCCTATTAACAAGTTGGCATTTGCAAAGGTGGGTTGAATTTTTTTAGGCCCTTGCTACTTGGTACTAAAGAAATCAGCACTAACAGACAAAGGTACTCTCAGGCACTAAAAGAGTGAATGTGCCTTCTAGAGTCATTAAATTACTATTAAATGTACTATTAAAATTAAAAAGTTATTAATAAACTTTTTACATATTATGAAACAAACAAAAAAAAATCCCTTTTCTACTGTCATGGCTTGAAACCATAGCACAAGGTTTAGTTTTTCTCTTTAATTCCCTATTAAATATTTGAGGAAACTGAAGACGAACACTACGCTCATGTGACATTGAAAGCCAAATAAGCTCTGGTTGAGGAGATTCTAAAATGGCACCATTTTTATATTGTATGGATAGTTTTACTAATCAGTTTTGTACTATACCCTTTGTTTCAAATGTAATGACTTGAGCCAAAGATATTGGCATTTAAAAGTAATTTAACAAAATAATTTCAGATTATAAACAGATAACATTGTTTTACATCAGGTGTTGTAGTAGTATTTAAAAAAAAAAAAAAAGAACTGTTTAAGGAGTTTCTGAATATGCTGCAAAAAAAAACTTAATTACTTTAAGTAGGTCCATCCATTTGTCTAGCCCTGCAAATGAATAAGTCTTGTCTCTGTCAATGTTTGTTTAATTTTAAAACAAGACTGGACCTTTCACACCAGCTGTATATAAAAGAACTATTTTCAGCATCCTCATTACAGGAGCCCAGTTCTTCAGGGTTAATAGAGCATGTTACATATTCAAGATGCTTCCTAGTCATTGCCCAACACGTTCCCATTCAGAGAATGCTGACATCATAGGAAGGTTTAGACATGCAGAATTCAGTCACAGTAAGGGACTGACTAAGCTGAAACGAGCACTCAAAAAAGCCTCCTCTCTGGCTTCATCCTGTCACATTATTTCTCTTCCCCTCCAGCCCTCCTCACATTCACTGTCTAGAAATCAATACAGGTTTAGCTCCTGTGCTGTCGGGGGAACTTCTCTTGATATTTTGTCAGGAATTCAAGTCACTGGGCTCTTGCATCTTCCTATTTACAAAGTGTTTCTTAAACTGATATGAAAATAATTATGGTCATACCATACAACTTCTGGTGAGGGAAATGCCTTCACTTTCATAGACAGCCGATAAGACCGCTTGCCCGCTACAGTTTCAAGCACCTGCCGTTTTCGATGTTTCACAGTGATGAATGCTTTTTCTTTGAAAGGAGAAGTGATAAATACATTAGAAAAGAATATATCTATGTAAACAAACTCTCACTGCCTCATTAAGGGAGAGTGTAATCAATGAAGAAATAAACAGCTGAATTATGATTGAGCCTATCAATGAGCCCAAATGTTCATCAATGAATAAAATACTATAAAAGCACTCTAACTGGTGAAGTACTTTCAGATCAAATGGTAGCAACTCCTAGGCACATAAAACAGTGGCAGAGCAACAGAAAGTGAAACATCTTAAATATCTATATCACAATAACAAAAAACTGGCCAATTCAAAATCTACCTGACCCGGGCCGGCCCGGTGGCGCACTGCTACAGTGCGCCGCTTGGGAGTGCGGTGATGCTCCCGCCGAGGGTTCGGATCCCACATACAGACCGGCCGCTCACTGGCTGAGCGAGGAGCGGGCGCAACCCCGAGGGTTGCGATCCCGTTGCCGGTCCCGGTCCGGTACGGGCGCGACACTGAGGGTTGCGATCCGTTGCTGGACACGAAAAAAGACAAAAAAAAAAAAAAATCTACCTGACCGATATAAGTAAGATGGAAGAAAGCTGCCCTAGGCAACTTACTTGATATCAAAAATCAACTGGAGAAAGCCAAAAGGAAATAAAAGGCTATTGATACAATTGTTCCATAGTTTCTGCCTTTTTACACTGTTTTTCTTCTCAACAATGGAAATAAATAAGGTTTTAAAGCATTTTCTTTACAGGATTTGTGTATTGGAATTAGGTAACATTAGGATTCCATGATAGTAAAACCAGGGATAAAATAGCATTAATTCTAAATAATTTATCACACCTACAAATATTTTTGTTTCTCTAATTCATGGTAGTACCTGGGAAAATTTTCCCAGATAATAAAGGTAAAACTGTCCATTTTTTCTGTTTTGTTTATATGGAACACTAAATAATTTCATAAATATCATATGATCTAACTGAATAATTAACCATAATAAACTTATAGAGAAAAGACTCTCTGTCCTACTCAAAAGTATTAAATTTAAGGAGCACTTAATATGATTTGCCTTTTGGCAGAGGGAGTAGGGGACCATGGCAAAGTATTCATTCATGATAATGTAACTCTTAGCCAAAAGAAAATCTACTTGTTTATGGAATCCAAGAATCTGCAATGATTAGAAAGCACAGCATGAGCTGGCAGTGCTGAACTACTGTTTACCATATATATGCACTGAGGTGTTAACAGATCTGAGCGATGGTCCACTCTTCACATGACAAGTATATAGTCCTTTATCTTTGTTCTGCACTTTGTCAATAGTAAGAACACTGTGGAATACATTGATTTGGGAATTGCTTTGGTCAATTCGTCGCCTTATAGAAGCTCTCTTCTTTGCCTAGAAAGAAAATGTGTAACAAATATAGAAGTTGTAATTGTTCACGGTCAAAGTTAAAGCTTTTTAACATTTCTCAGATCATTATTTTTTACAATAGGTTCTTTTTTTATCCTAAGACACACATCAAACCCACCTATAGCAAGATGTTCAGAAACAGTGGCTTTGTCTAGATGTGCTTCAAATATGTAGCACAGTAGCATTTATTTAGCACTCCATCTTCTTCTAATGGACTTTCATGTACATTATCTCCATTGTCTTTTACAACAACCTAGTGAGATTGGTAGGATTGTTGCTCGTTTATCAATGAAGAAACTGAAGCAACAGAGACACTGGCCAAAGTCGGCCAGGAGCTCGGGACTTTTGAGTACACGTCTATTGCCTTTCCTCAAGCTTACACACCTCTCTACACGGAAACCTGTTCTCTAGGCACAGACATCACGTACTAGCATGGGCAATAATTAGCTTCAGTATCTGACTTAATAACAGTGTTTCTCTTAATAAATTACCATGTGAGTTTCCTTTTGCTTTCTTACTAGAAATGAATGAAAAGATGAGTACTGGCTATACCTACTAAGGTGAAATAGTCCTAGTTTCCTTATTTTACGATTTGAGCAGTGCTTGCCAATTTCTGCTAAATCATAGTAAATAGATCTGGGGACATGCAAAGCTATTGACAAATTTAGCCAACACTTGGAGGGTGTTGTCCCATGTTTTACTGAGGGAAAACCAAGAGAAGGCCTTGAGGTTCAGCAGTCTGAACTGGCTACAGTGACCTGCTCCCTCTTTAGAGAAGATGAGATCACATTGCCTTATCCTTTAATTGTTCCTTCTCCTTTTTTTTTTAAGCATTATGTTTTCTAAAACATAATGTTATTTTCTCCTCTCAGTTCTTCCCATGAGGTTGGGGGGTGGGGGTGGAAAGGGGGGTGGGAGAAGAGCAGGGAAAAAAGACTTAGGCTGTCCAGAACTGATCTTTGGGTCTTGAACTTAGCTCTCCTCTGTGGCAGGTTTAATAAACTTCTACCCACCTGTCCTTTTATTTCCCTGTTGGAACAGACACATATTTATGTAATTTTCTTCGTTCTCAGCAATAACCAGAGGGGAAAGTCAGTCACTACCATCAAAAGTTAGAGAGTCATTCCTCTAAAATAACAGACTGAGGAGACGTTTTGCAACTCTATTTATATAGGTATTACTTTTTCCCTTTGAGAACTCTTTCCTTCCCAAGTTTGAGTAACACTGGTTTTGTTTGTGACTTAGAAAACAACCCATCCTGTGTTTTAGAATTGCTTTGTCCTGTGCTGCAGCCACCAGCCACAGGTGGCTATTTAAATTAAAATTAAACAAAATTAAAAATCCAATTCCTCAGTCACACTAGCTACATTTCAAGTGCGCATTAGCCGTAGGTGTCTAGTGGTTACTGTATTGGATGACAGAGATATAGAACATTTCCATCACGTAAAGTTCTACCAGACAGTGCCATATAAGAAGATTATTGGCATTCAATAGATGTATTATCAATACTTTTACTTACAGTAGCAACAGCAACAGGATAAATGTTTCTTTCCTCTTGGCATTTATTGAGAATATTTTATTTGTATCAAAAACCCCAGAAAATATTGCTACAGGTCATAGCATTTTTATTTAAATGAAATAATACCACTTTCTAGAAAATAGTTGATGACTGATGAGTCCTTAATGTGTCCTTACAGGGCACTTGTTACTTCTTTTTGTTGCTAAGTTATTCTAGTTCCATGGCAAGAAATGTTGAATTAAAAACAACAATACCTTGGGGTTGATGCATTAATCTTTCATACATAATTTGATCATAAGTTAACTTTGTGATTGGGCATTCTGGATGACATAACAAATTACTATACTTGGGATGTGCCATATAAATCATATTGACACAAGAAATAGGGGCTGGAACTACTGTTAAAATTTTCTTAACAGTATATCATAGTTTCCCCTTCTATATATTTTCTAAATAGTTATTGTTTGCAAGGATATTCAATTTGAATAAGGGAACATGACTCAGTCTTCATTCTTCTCATTTTTGTAAAAGACAGAATTGTTCCTTTGGCATTTAAATGGAATATTGGATGGCTAGGTTGTAATATCCTTTCCAAACATGCTCCAATCAGTTGCCTGACTGTCTGCTAGTATCTTAAGTGAAAGTGCTGACAAAGACAGTTATTGTTGTTCTTGTTATTGTAAAAGACAGTCCCTGCCTGGCATTAGTGATAATTTTTCTCTCATCTCTCTCATCTCTAAATCCTAGAGAATAGTTTCCAAGGATGAAACAATCCCTTTTTCCACCCAGAATCATGCAATAGAAATACCAGTCTATACACTTCAAAACAAAACCCCCAGACATCAAAAGACACTATCTATGCATATCACGGTCATGAAATGCCAGGCAAAGGAAGCACCCAAACCAAACCCAAAGCTCCTTTGTTGACTAGCACTGCCATAAAAGTCAGAATTTTCTGGTTTTTCCCATCTCAAAATCCCAGTGGGATTTCACTTGCTAAAAACAAATACTGTCCTACAGAAGAAATAGAAAAATGGGTCACTCACTTCACCAGGGTAACTCCAGGTCATTTGAACTCTCGTGTTCAAGGGAGTGGTAGCAGTACAGTTGAGGATGAGAGGATGATTTCTAAGTAATTTGACTGGGCTTGGTGTGCTTATTACATCTATAATTTTATAGCCTGCAAGCATATGAAAAAATTTTTTTAAAAATTGAGGTTTCATTAAGCAGATAAACTATAGAGCATTTGGCTCACATTCATGCTTTTGAGCAGCACTTACTTTGTTGATATGTGAGATAGTGTGTCTTATACAAATGTCCATTGACTGTTGCTTCACAAGTCAGAAGCCCTATTTCTTTGTATGTTGCTTTTGATATTATGAAGCCCTTCCTACTGTCCCAGGTTATTCTTTTTCCATCAGGGATCAGAGTACCAAGTGGAAACTGAAAAAGAAGAAACATGTTTTAACAGAATTCTGTTAGCACTGTGGCAATACAGTTTCACTAGTAGTTTGTGAAAACATAATTTTCATCTAAAATGAAAATAGTACAGGTAAAAACTCTAGTTTGTTGTAACTGATTCTTTAGTTTTCTTTGCATATAGCAAGATATATTGGTATTATGATAAATTATAGTAATTATGATAATTTATTATTGGTCTTGGCAGTAAGTGGCACCTACCCAGGGCAGACCTAATTGTCATGTCAGACTTCCAGTGGGAGCCCGTAATTCTTTGGCCTCTGGGAATCTTCATAATCAACTGGTCTGATACTCAATAGAGAAACCAATTAGCATTTTTCCACTGGGGCTGCCGCTTTATCCTTATGTGTCTTCATCATATGGAGCTTTTGACAAACTATGATTTGTCCTCCCATTTTGCATGGTTTACTAAAGAGGTGTTTTAAAATGACTATAAATAATTCCAGGTCCTCCAAGATTCATAGCATTAACCTGGCACTCACTGGGGTTATCATTCTGAGAATTCTGCTGCATCACAAGTAAGGCATCACCTGTGCCTTTGGGAGGGAAACCCCCAGAAGCTGAAGCCTTGGAAGCCAGAGACACTATTATGAAGTGCTCTTAAAATCTTTGGAATATTCCCAAACATAGTGGTGCAAATAGAAGAAAAGAATCTATGATTTGATTCTCTACTTATGCTTTCTTCTGACATTAAAGACTTAATTTTTAAAGACAGCAATATAAACCCTCTACCTTGGGATTAAACCTTATAAAGGTCACTGCTGCATAGAGTGGCCCAGCAAAATTCCCCTGATGCCAGGTTACCAGCCCAATTTCAGAGGTGGTAGTCTCTAACTACCACTGTTACTTATCCCCAGTTGCTGAAGGAAAAATAAAAATCAGATTACCTTCCCCTAAAGTTTATAAAGCAGATGCTAAACAGCCATAAGGAAGTTTGAAACTTTTCTATCTCCTTTTAAAAAGTACACCTGACATCTCTCTCACTCTATCCAGTTATCATTTATTGATATTGCTTGTTGAAGGAGCTAATCTGCATTTGTGATCCTATGGCAGAAATTTCTAGTCCAGAAGTCACTAGTGCATCTCTCCCAGTGAGCATGTCTATATGGTGTGTGTTACAGGGTTTGAAATTCATTACATCCTGCTTAGAAAGTACTGAAAGCAAACTAAGGTTTCATGTTTTAATAAATCAAGATTCTACCTGTAAACTTACAAATGCTCTGCACTCAGTGGGAAAAAGAACCTTCTCTTCTAATTTAGTGCAAACAATTAAGGGAAAACTCAGAAAAATTTAAGTCAGGGATTAAAATCTATGATACTTTTTTTTTTTTTTTTGTCTTTTTTCGTGTCCAGCAACGGATCGCAACCCTCAGTGTCG
This sequence comes from Galeopterus variegatus, assembly GCF_000696425.1. Taxonomy (NCBI): domain Eukaryota; kingdom Metazoa; phylum Chordata; class Mammalia; order Dermoptera; family Cynocephalidae; genus Galeopterus; species Galeopterus variegatus. The sequence goes on along the minus strand of NW_007728196.1, from coordinate 151,884 downwards.
CGCCCGTACCGGACCGGGACCGGCAACGGGATTGCAACCCTCACGCTCCCAAGCGGTGCACTGTAGCAGTGCGCCACCGGGCCGGCCCAAAATCTATGATACTTTTAAAATAAATAAAAAATAAGCATGTGCCAAATCTAAAAGAAGAGTTACCTGGCAGACTTCTTGTGCACAACTTAAAAATATGTTAAAATTTCCTTTAAAATATTTCTCTTACTCTAATATATCCATTCCTGCCACTAATAGTATTCCATTGCCAGAATAACTTTAGTTTTAGCTGGCAAGAACAAAAACAGTGATAGACTGTGTGGCCACCACTGCATGTGTCGCAAAGATGCAAACAGATGGGCAGGGTGATATCTCGGGCTCAAAAGAAAGTGCTGGGCTGAGTGGGGACGCCTGTCTCCAGCTGAGGACAGCTCCACCAATGCAGGCATGGGGAAGAGAGAGGGAGGGGATAGCAAATTAGAAGAAAAGGGACAATAAGAGAAATGGAATGGAAAGATATTGATTTTATGCCAACATAAGTATGTAATAAATAGGTTAGAATATTTCCAATATTTATGTGCCAAACCAAAATCCCTGTTAGAATTTTATGCTTTCTCTCTCTCTCTCTCTCTCTCTCTCTCTTTTTTTCTAATTGTGCATTGTAGATCTTTGGTAGAAAAACAGAGCCAATAAACTAGCCCTGCCCCAGATTTTTATATGTGGGGTTTTTGAATGTTCGTTACAACAGAAATCCATCTGCATTAGGGCTTGGATGAAAGAGGGAGAGGTTCCCTATCCCCATGGCTTTTTCCATATTAATCATATAGCAATTATTATCTCAGACTAAGAGGAGTAGTGCCGTGCTATTGAAAACATGACGTGAAAATCAATAAAGTACTGGGTATTAAACTGTTAAATAAATAATACTAATAACTAACCCTTGAATAGGGCTTATTTTGTGCCAGACACCATTCTAATTGCTTTCTGTATAGTGCCTCATTTAGCCTTCCTAACAACCATGTGACACCTCCGAACTCAGGGTCAATAGGTGATATTGAAAACCACTCTTACTATAAAGGGATGGCCGGTTAGCTCACTTCGGAGAGCGTGGTGCTGACAACACCAAGTCAAGGGTCAAGATCCCCTTACCGGTCGTCTTTTAAAAAAAAAAGAAAGAAAATCACTCTTAAAACTTTTCCAACGTGATTAACACCACTATCACTACCAAACACTTCCTGTGTACCTACTATTTGATGGATGTGCTAGGCTGCCTTGGGGCAGCCTTAACTTTTTGTCTTAAAGCTCTAAGCTCTCAGAATTTAGCACAGTTTTCCATTTTGAGAGTTTTATCCAATTCTTAGCCCTCCTATAGTCCTAACTCTTACTGCTAATTAATAAGCTAGACTGTCACATTTTAGTTTTGGTCTTTATTAGATTCTACCCTAAATCTTTTTCCTTTTTCACATGTACAATTTACAACATAATATGAAAAAAATTCTCATGTATGGCTCTTTCCCTTTTTTTTCCCTAAGAGGCTAAGTTTGGGTGCCCAGCAGGAGGTAAGCTTTTTGTCACCAGGAACTTAACTCACACTGAAGGTGGTGGCTCCATATGAATGAAACAAGAGCATGTCAATACCTAGAGAATCAGGCACTCTGCTGACAGCTCTGTCTTTAGCAATAATTTGGATGAACCACTCTCTGCCAAGTTAGTAATTTGTGTAAGCACTGTAGAATTAGTTTTTCTCACATTTGTGGAGATTTGGATGTGAGGCAGTACATAACAATTTTCATGATTTTAGTTCTTTCATTATCACATAGATTTATGCTTAAGATATTATCATTTTATTCTATTTAAATACATGCATGAGTATAACTTCTAGCACTTATACTTTATAGTAAAAGGATGTTAGAGAAAAGTCCACTGAGAAGCTCAAATGTCTGCAAGAAAATTATTCCAGACAAATAAAATAATTAAAACTTCATTATGCTAATTTGTAGTAAAAATATTCTGAGAGCAGCAATGCTCAGTTTTACCTTTTTTAAAGTAACAGTGATGTTAGGTGATGTAACCCGGCAGGGAATGATGACCTCCCTTCCTTCAGTCATATGTATAATTTCTGGTATTTCAGTGTACATCTCTACAAAAGGTTTACCAGTATCTGAAAGAGAAAAAACGAAAGAAAAAAAAAAAGAGTAAACTGAAATGCAAACATCTAGATTCTGTGGCCAGTGAGGCAATATGGGCACTGCCACAGTTACAACGTTCTCCCCTTCATGTAATTCATAAGTTCACATTCTTTGTCTCTGAATTTCGCCCTCTGTGTTTCTGCCCAGAAAAAGAAAGGTTCTCTAATAAACCTAATTTCTTATTCAGTTCATGGCCTTCAATCAGATTGCCCTTATACCCTAATGTACATTGTGATATGGGGTGACCACTGTGGGAAAAAGCCATACGAGTGCAATGAGAGAGATGGAGAATATTGTGCATAACCTTCTTACCAGGGCCATGCTAAGTGCCTCCGGAAGCACCCTCCAGAGCCTTTGTAAGAACTCAAAGGGTGTGTAGATGGAGTGGCCAAAGTCAACTCTCCTTGGAGCATTAGAGATGATGCAGAAGTGTAGCAAGTTCGGGGAAAGATTATCATTTGAATGATAGAAGCATGACTTAAAGTCTTCTAGACCTTTCCTGGCAGACTAATAATGAATCAGAAGGTCTGAGCTGCTTAGGGGGCAGAGGGAGAGGCAGGAGAAGCAGCATTGAATACTGCATTTATTTCATATGCATATTATGTCTGTTTCTTTAGTATGCACTGCATATCTGCTAATAGCAAAGTACCTGCAAGTGCCAGCAAAGAGGTCTGGAAAAGGCTTTAAATAATCACCAAAATACCTCCTTTAAAAGTGTGGTATTTGGCCAGTCTCAGAGTCAAGGAGGATTCAAACCACCCGTTCAGCTTCTCTGCAATTTCTGTGGGGAACCAGAACAAGCATCAGATGCTTTTAGAAACATTCTCACAGTCTACCATTCCCTTGCCCTCAGGAATCCACTGACATCCTCAGGCAGCTTACTCTGCAGGAGTCATTGTGTTCTGATCATCCCCTCTTGGCTCCGCCCTTATAAGCTCAAATGGGAAGAAGTCCTGTGTCAACTCTCCCCATCTCCATCTGGCCCTGAAAGAAGCAACCAGGCTCCCACCTGCTTGATGGTCTCTCAGATCTGTTAGGTTAGGAAGCTCATTCTGGATGCTGATCGGAGAATGAATAGGAGAGAAACAAGAGCAGTAAGCAGGCAGTACTTGACTAGAATAGGTGGTGGCTACAGTGATTGTTACGGATTGAATTGTGCCCCCAATATATGTTGAAGTCCTAACCCCCATGCCCCAGTACTTCTGAACATGATCTCATTTGAAAATAGGGTTGTTGCAATGTAATTACTTAAGTAGACTGAGACCCTAACCCAATGCAACTGGCATCCTTATAAGAAGACAGCCATGTGAAAACAGACATGAAGGGCATACAGACACACAAAGGGAGAGATAGGTGTGATGCAATTGCAAGACAAGGAATGCCAGGGATTACGGGCAACCACCAGAAGGTAGGAAGAGGCAAGGAAGGATTCCCTATATGTTTCAGAGAGGACTTGGCCCTGCCGACACCTTGATTTCACACTTGCAGTTTCTACAACTGTAAGACAATGAATTTCTGTAGTCTTAAGTCCCTTCCCCCTAAAGTGTGGCACTGCTGTAACCTGCTGAAGATGGGATAGTTTGACATACAGTGGTGTGGAATGTAAGCACAGATGTGATCAGAGAGGGCCCTAGAGACCCTTTCCTCACCGTCCATCTTGCACACTCCTGGGCATTTATATAATTCCTACTGGTCCTCTGTGAAGACTTGACAGGCCTCTTCCTTCCTGCACCCTCCTCCACCCATGCCCACCTTGGGTATTCTCCCAACATCCCCAGTGATTCTATTACAACAGTCACAACAGCACACACTGAACTAGTAGTTTTTTTCTTTGGGTACATCTTGGATGAGGAATTCCTAGTAGAGAGGGAATGGATTCTATTCTTCTCTGTCTAATATGTACTGAATGAATGAATGGGTGAATAGCCATCCAACCCTGTCATCTTACAGATGAGAAAAGAGATGCAAACAGGTGAAGTGAGTGTCTAGATGAGCAGAGCCAGGCCTGTAGGGCAGTTTCTCCTGCCTCCAATCCAGGGCTCCTTCCCCTGTACTACTCTGAGGGCTGAACTTCTGTCTTCCTTCTCTTGAGGCAGAACCCCCCGTAGGAAAGGCTGCAGATGGCAGTGGTTTTTCAAAGATGGAAGCTGCTTTTCCGATGTTCAGTAGGGGAAAGTAAGTGCCATGACATGCTATATAGAGTTAGAGAAATTCTGAGAAGGGGACAATCACCAAGGAATGGGGTTGTGAGGGCAGACTTTGGGTCAGGCGTAGACTCAGAGGGAAGCAGCAGATCACGGTGGTCAAGAGCACACACTTCACAGCCTGTGTTTGAATCCTGGCTCTGGTCCTTTCTAGCTGTGAAACCTTGGGCAAATCATTTTACCCTCTGTGTCTCATCTGTAAAATCTATTTCAAAGGGTTATGATGAGGATTACATGAATTAATATATATAAAGCACTTAAAATGGTACCTGGCAGATAGTACTGCATATGTGTTAGCTGTTAATTTTCTTTGTATTATCATAACGAGGGATTTGACCCTATGGAGAGAGGAGGGTAGGTAGATATGAAAACCACAAATTATACTGAGCATCTTAACTATAAAAAGTTTAAATATGTATTCATATAGTGATCCAGAGAAAAGACTAGAAACAAATACATTAAAATGTGAACAATGATTATCTTTGGGTGATGGCTTTATGAGTTGTTGCTTTCTTATTTACCTTCTGTATTTTTCACTCTTTTTAGAATGATCATGCATTATTTTAAAATAATACTTGTAATTATTAAAGTTGAAACTCAAATTATAAGGCACTATCCATTTTTACTTGAGGAAAACTATTAATTTCACATTTGATTTACTTTAGTTTTGTCCTCTATAATGGAATGACACATTAACTGTCATAGTTTATAAAGTTATGTGTTTATTAGAAAATCTCAATGGATGTAGAAACATATGCAGAAGAAAAGCTAATTATACAGAGACAAGGATTCCTTATCAGCATTAAATTCCTCCTCTAAATAAAGTTGCTGAGCTAGACATTCAGAGAGGGACTATGGGGATTTGATCATTGCTTTCCTTCCTCCTGTGAGCCTATATTTTTGTCCCTTTTGTGAGTCCCAAGGTAAACACAAACACCAGGAAATGGTTTAATTCATTTAACTAAACTGTAAATCCTTCATATTTAATTTACTGTCTCCTTAAGCAACCATTTTCAACAAAGGATACTGACATAAAAAGTTCCTTCAGGAAATAGTAAACATCAGGGTAATTATTTCTAGGCAAATGAATACCAATCCCAAATGAAAATAGAAGAGACTAATTCAGTATGCCTTTGGATTTCTTCTTTCCCTTTGTCCAAATCCCTTAAATTTTACTACAGATATTGGCCCTTAAAAGCCAATAGCAACTTCAGCACTGGGTCCACAGTAATTCTATTTAACGATGTCAGAACTTCAAGGATTTGTGTCTATTCAAACACAATTAAATGTACATCATTTGTATGACAGTCCGTAGTGACATTATAAATCCACTGTGTTTGCAAATGAGCTTATAATTGTATTTACATACACAAACACACACACAATACTCTCTGGGCTTATTAATAGTATATTTCCTCTGCAGTGTGCTTCAAGGAAGGGCTGAGAATGAAATTGCCTGACATATTATAATACAAACATATTTTGTTTTGAAGGACCACAGATACAAGAAGAGGTCACGGTTCCATTAATATCACCAGTAAACCCACTTACTACTCCCATAGGACACATTTGTCTTTGTCACAAAATTAAAAATGACTTCTCAACCCAGCCAGCACTGCAGAGTGATTTCCTGAGACCAAATTGGCTGGTTGTTGAAATGGTGAGGAAGAGCTGCTCCAAAGACTGCCGGTGTACTGGCAGCTCAGACATACTGTCACCAGGGACTCATGCCAACACACAGCTAGGCATAGGTCATGCTGCCCTTACCTCTCTGAACTCTTAAGAGCTCAAAGCAGTGACAGGAAACTGGCAAAAAATATGAAGTTTTCTCACCTTATGGGAGTATCTGGGCTGTAACTTATCCTTCAGGACAACAAGTGGCCTCGGACACAGGGAAAGATCAAACAGAGACCCTTGCTCAGAATAGAATTATGTCTATTTTTTAAATGTTTTTTCCTCTTGAAATCTGTAATCATGCTGGCACATTAAGATGCACAGACATAGAGCCCTCAGTATGCCATCCTCATTCCACTCCATTTCTGACTGGAATCACTTAGGAATGCTTCTACTGGGTGCATAGCAAGTGAATGACCTCCAAAATTTTGGGAGCTTTTCTGACTTAAAGAGGGGCTTGAGTAAACATCTTGTTTTGTAGACATGTTCATTTTAATGATTTTTAAATAAACTTAGTCCTGACTTCCTTTCCCTTTAATTTCACTTTCCTTACCTCTAAATCAGTCATGTGGACTCCTAGTTATTTTAAAGGCAGATGTGATTTTCATTTATTAAGGATGTAGTGGAGAGGATAAGAAACTAATTAACCAATCCCAGGAAGAAGGTCTTAATCTAGACACAAGAATTTTCACATCATGCAGGTCTTCATGTTGTGGACCATACCTAATATTCAAGGAAAGTTTTTGATTGAGGAAATATTTCAGTGGAAATATGAGCAAAAAGACAAAAAGAGAAAGTTTTTCATTTGCTGTAAGTTTTTGATTTACACTGTCCACCAAAGCCTTTGACAATACCAAAGCTTTAGAGCAACCACAATAAAGCTGGAGTGGCAATACATCAGACAAAATAGGTAAAAATAAAGAGGGACATTTAACAGTAATAATAATAAGAGTCAATCCATTGGGAAGATATAACAATTATAAACATATAAGCACCTAACAACAGAGCACCAAAACATATGAAGCAAAAACTGACAGAATTGAATGGAGAAATATTTCAACAATAATAGATGAAGATTTTAGTACCTCACCTTCAGTATGGATAGAACAACTAGACAGAAGATCAAAAAGGGAATAGAACACTAGGACAACACTATTAACCAACTATACCTAACAGACATCTATTGAATACACCACCCATCATAGCAGGATAAATATTTTTATCAAGTGCACATGGAATATTCTCCAGGATAGACCATACACTGGGCCATAAAACAAACCTCAATAAATTTAAGAGGACAGAAATAATACAAAGTATGTTGTCTGACTATGGTGGAATGAAATTAGAAATCAAATAACTGAAAAGAAATTTGGGAAATTAAAAAATGTGTGGTAATTAAACAACACACTCATAAATAGCCAGTGGGTCAAAGAAGAAATCAAAGGAGAAATTAGAAAATACTTTGAGATGAATGCAAATGAAGGCACAATATTCCAAAACTTATGGGATGAAGCTAACACAGTGTTTAGAGGGAAATTACAGCTATAAATGCCTATATTGAAAAAGAAGAAACATCTTAAATCAATAACATAACCTTAGACCTTAGGACACTGGGTAAAGAACAGCAAACTAAACTAAAGCAAGCAGAAGGGAGGAAATAATAAAGATGAGAGTGAAGATTAGTGAAAGAACATTGAAAGAAAAAAATTGAGAAAATTTGTGAAACCAAAAGCTGGTTCTTTGAAAAGATGAACCCAACTGAAAAACCTTTAGCCAGATAAACCAAGAAAAAAAGAGAAAAGACCCAAATTACTAAAATCAGAAATGAAACAATAGACATTATTACTAAAATAAAAAGCATTATAAAGGAAGACTGCATGCCAGTTAATTAGATAACAGATGAAATGGACAAACCCTAGAAAGACACAAACTACTGAAACTAACTCAACAAGAAATAGACAACTGAAGCAGACTTATAACAAGAGATTGAATTAGTAATCTCACAAGGAAAAGCCAAGGCCCGGATGGCAAGTGAATTCTACCAGACTTAAAGAACTTTTCCAAAATATAGGAGAGAGGGGAAAACTTCTCAACTTATTCTATGAGGCAGTGTTACTATCATACCAAAATCAAAGACATCACAAGAAAACTACAGACCAATATCTCATATGAATATGGATGCAAAAACTTTACAAAATACTAGCAAACTGAATCCAGGAACATATAAAAAGAATTATATACAATTGCCAAGTGGGATTTGTTCCAGAAGTGTAAGATTGGTTTGACATCAAAAAAAGAATGTAATTAATATTAATTATTAATAATTATTATTACTATTAATATTAATAAAAACCCAAAACCTCATGATCATCTCAGTAGATGCAGAAAAAGTGTTTGACAAAAATCCAAACCCCTTTTATGATAAAAACACTCAGCAAACTAGGAATAGAATGGAAATTCTGTAAACTGATAAATGGCATCTATTAAAAATCCCTGCAAATGAGTCTGGCCCATGACCCCCTCAGGAGAGTGTGGTGCTGATAATACCAAGGCCACGGGTTCGGATCCCTATATAGGGATGGCTGGTTAGCTCACTGGCTGAGCGTGGTGCTGACAACACCAAGTCAAGGGTTGAGATCCCCTTACCGGTCATCTTTAAAAAAAAAACAAAACCCACAAACTAATATCATACTTAATGGTGAAATAGTGAATGTTTTCCCCCTAAAAGCAGGAACAAGACAGGGTTGTCAAGTGTTGCCACTCTGTTCAACAGTGTACTAGAGGTTCTAGACAGAGCAATTAGGCAAGAAAAAGAAGTAAAAGGCATCCAGATTGGAAAGATCAAAATGGTGCAGCTACTTTGGAAAAGTATGTATCTTCAGATGACATAATCTTGTATATAGAAAATCCTAAGGAGTCCACTTAAAAACTATTAGAACTAATGAATGAGTTCAGCAAGATTGCACAATACAAGATCAATGTATAAAAATGAATTATACTTTTATGTACTTACAATAAACAATTTGAAAATGAAATTAAGAAAACAATTTCATTTATAACAGCATCAAAAAGAATAAAGTGCTTAGGAATATGCTTAATAAAAGAAGTGCAGAACTTATTCTTTGGAAACTATAAAACATCATGGAAAGTAAAGATCTAAATAAGTGGGAAAACATCCCATGTTCATGGATTGGAAGACTTAATACTGTTAAGATGTCAATGCTCCCCAAATTGACCTACAGATCCAATGCAATCCCTATCAGAATCCCAGCTGACTTCTTTGTAGAAATTGACAAGGTGATTCTAAAATTCACATGGAATTGCAAGAGACCCAGAAGAGCCAAAACAATCTTGAAAAAGAACAAAGTTGGAGGACTCAACACTTCTCCATTTCAGAAGTAAAACTACAAACAAAAATGATCACGACAGTGTGGTGGTACAGGCCCAAGGACAGACATACAGACCGATGGAATAGAATTGACAGTCCAGAAGTATGCCTATGTGTCTATTCAATAGGGAAAGAATGATATTTTCAATAAATGTTGCTTGAACAACTCCACATGTTACATCACACAATATACAAACATTAACCAAAAGTAGATCAAAGACCTAGATGTAAGAGCTAACTATGAAACTCTTAGAAGAAACCAGAGGTAAATCTTCATGATCTCAGATTTGGCATTGGATTCTTATATATGATACCAAAAGCACAAGAAATAAAAGAAAAAATAGGCAAACTGGACTTCATCAAAATTAAAAAACTTTCATGCTTCAAAGAATATTATCCAGAAAGTGAAAAGATAATCCACAGAATGGGAGAAAATATTTGCAAATTATGTATCTAATAAGGCACTTGTATCTAGAATGTACAAAATATATTTATATACATCTAGAATATATTTTTTAAATCTAGGTGTATATATATTTTTTTAAGAATATTTTAAAAATCTAGATATGTATCTATATATTATACATAATATATTATATCTAGAATATATATTTATAATATATCATATAATTATAATATAATTATACAAAATAATAGTTTAAAAATTGAAGAACTCTTACAACTCAATAATAAAGACAAATAACCCAACTGAATACTAGAAAGAGGATCTGGATGGACATTTCTCCATGGCTGATAAGTACATGAAAAGATGCTCAAACATCATGAACCATCAGGGAAATGCAAATCAAAACCACAATGAGATACTGCTTCACACCCTCTAAGATGTCGATAATACAAAGGACACAATAACAAAGTGTTGCAAGGATGTGGAGAAATCAGAACCCTCATCCATTGCTTGTGGGAATGTAAAATGTGCAGCCACTTTGGAAAACAGTCTGGCAGTTCCTAAAATGGTTAAATATAGAGTTACCATATGATTCAGCAATTCTACCCCAGGTGTCTACCCAAGAGAATGAAAACTTGTGTTCACACAAAAGCTTGTACACAAATACTTATTGCAGCATTATTCATAATAGTCAAAAGGTGGAAACAACTCAGATGTCTCTCATTGGATAAATAGATAGCTAAAATGTGGTATATCCATACAATGGAATATTATTCAGCAACACAAAGAAATGAAGTGCTGATGCATGATATAACGTGGATGAACCTAAAAACCATTATGCTGAGTGAGAGGAGTCATTCACAAAAGACCACATATTATATGATTCTACTTTTATGAAATATCCAGAAGAGGCACATCTATAGGGACAGAAAGTAGATTATGACTGCTTGAGGCTGGGGAGGTATGGGTGTATGTGTGTGTGTGTATGGAGTGGGGAACTGATAGCTGAAAAGAATGGGGCATCTTTTTGACAGAACAAAATGTTCTAAAATTGACTGTGATGATGATGGTTGCAATATATCTGTTAGTATGCTAAAAACCATTGACTTATATGCTTAAATGGGTGAATTGTATGGTATATGAATTATATCCCAATAAAACTTATTTAGAGGGCCGGCCTGGTGGCGCACTGGATAGTGTGCGGCTTGGGAAGCGCGGCGGCGCTCCCGTCCGAGGGTTCGGATCCCACATACAGACCGGCTCCCGCTCACTGGCTGAGCGAGGCGCGGGAGCAACGCCGAGGCTTGCGATCCCGTTGCCGGTCCCCGGTCCGGTACGGGGGCAACACTGAGGGTTGCGATCCGTTGCCGGACACGGAAAAAAGACAAAAAAAAAAAAACTTATTTAGAAAGAGAACAGAGTTTTGTGCTCTTTCTTAAAAATGGTGATCCACTGTTTTCTCAGCTGGAATGATTACTGTAGATCATCCAGGGCAAACTCCTCACTTTATGAATCCTTTCAACATTTCTTTCCCATTCCCTTACCATGTCCAGGCAGGGCCACACACACAAAATGGAATTTTCCCCTGTTACAATGTTATCATGATTATAAATATGTCCTTCAGTTCTCCCTTGGCAGCCCCAGGTCAGTGGAGAGCATAAGGAAACATCTCTGCCTTCATCTAGATGGAAAGTCACTTGACTGATGTGTCTGAGTATCATAGTCCACACAGAATGTGCAATTTAGTATTTCCTAGTGAGTTGTCCTGAGTATTCAAATGAATATCATAAAAACCTCAGCTATAATTTATAAAAATATAATGGCTGTCACCACTATTGGTAGACCAGTGTCCAGATTCAAAACTGATTTTAAAAATCTCACTGAGGCTGACCTAGGAATATCAGTTGCCAGCTTCTGTCATCCAGACAGATACTTATACCTTATAAGTATTTCTATTACAGCAAGGTAAACAGAGAAGGGGCATTGTGTTTCAGACTCAAGATGCCATCCTAAAATAAAAAATTTTTAAATGTATTATTTGTGTGATACAAAATAAGAAGTGCCTCTTCCTAAGAAAGCGTTTTTCTCCTATCTGCCTGTCTTCAGAAGAAAGAAGTGGTTTTGTCTTGTCCTTTGAAACCTCATTGCCTTGCTCACACAGCAGATTGAACAGCAGGAAAAGAGAAAAGAAGAGTTAGAACAGTGTTGATGGTTCAGCCTCTCTCCTTCCTCCCGCATTGTCTATAAATTTGCTCCTTGGAATGTGGGTGTCTAGCAAGAGGGGATCAGGATAAGCAATCATCTTAACCCAGCAGAAACTGGGCACATGGTACACAGTCAGCAAATGTTTATGGAGAAGATACCAGATGGAGCAAGAAAAAAAGGTGAAATCGGGACGTATTATGTACCCAGCACAGTCCCTGGACTTAGGGTCCTTATGGTCTAGCTGCACGGACATCTCACACACAGGAACATTCATGCTGACTAGAAGACAAAGTAAGTACTAAATTCTGTCTTGAAGGGGAGTGGGGACATCATTTTTGAAAATTTGCAGCTAAGATCTAAATAAGTTAGTAGAAGATCTCGATAAGAGTCGAATGCCAGATAGATGGTAAGCATGATTGACCACAAGACCAAGAAGGCCTCAGGCTTTCTGTGCTTCCTGCATATGCAAATAAAGCTGGCCAACTGATTTCTGTGTTGTCATCACCAGATGACTGACCTTGGTTACATCATGGTCAATTGAGGTATCTCAAAAGAAAAGGAAAGAAGGAAGGAGGGAGGGAGGAAGGGAGACAGAGAAGAAGGAAGGAGTAGGAAGGAAGGGAGAGGAGGAAGAAAAATAAAACAAATGAAGGAGAAAGGATAGGAATAAACAAGGAGCTCTAGTGGATTACTGGACCTCTTTTACTGCCAAGATTTTTGGCTATGTCCCAAGTTCTATTATTCCTCAGCTCTGCCTATGAATCATAAAATTATAAAACTGTCAAGGGACTTTTAAGATACCCTAATACTGCCTCTCATGTTACAGATGAGGAAACTGAGGCCTAGAGAGGAGAGACCTTTCCCACACAAGCACAGGAATAATATTAATTGCTGAGCAAAAACTGAATTCAGGTTTCCTGATCCTAGACCAGTCTCTTGCCACTACACCAAAAATCTGGCCCTTGCACTTCTGAATGACTCAAGTGACAGTTTCACCTTCAAATATCCACACTCAGTGGGAGAAATGATGGCCCAGAGATAGAGGTAATGGAACTTAGCAATATGAAACAGCAGACTGATAAGTAAGTCTCACTATTTGAACCAAGGTGAGCATTGGACCCTCTGCTTAGCTCTCTGTGCTATGAGCTGGGAACTCTTTGGGATACTCTGCGATGACCACCTCAGAACCAATAGCCAAACCAGAGCAAGCTGTGTTTTATGGAGACTCAGGAGGAAATTCCTTAAGTGCAGGGGGTGCTTATTCAAACTCCTCTCCAGCTGGGGCACTAGCTTCCCCTAGAGAGTCCCTCGATGCATTCCATCAGGAGAGTATTCCCTGCATAGTCATGTGTAGGGGGAGTCAAGAGCCAGGGGCTGCAATGATGACCTGTGCCAACTGGGGACTCTTTGGGGCTCAACTTCCTTATCTGGAACATGGGACAGGCACCTTCCTATTGCCAAACTCATGACTTGTTATGCATTCATTTAAAATGTTTACACTAGGTGTAGCACACTGACATTCCTCTGGGGGCCAGACAAGGAAGGCAAGTGAATAGAGGAACTGGATGTGAGACTGTAGGAGTGGCGGTAGTTGAAAATGTGGGGGTCATGTCTGAAAGGGGCGGCCTCTGCTTGCTGCAGCCAATTGTTGACAGTGTGGCTAAGATAAGTAGGAAATCAGATTTTTATATGAACTCTTCCAATTATTAAGTATTGGCAGCCAAATGCACTGTGCCTGCCAATCAGAACATGTGTGCCAGCTGAATCTGGCCTGCACACTTCAGTTTGGAACCCTGAACTGCACCCCTGCCACACTCGCCCTCCCATTTTACACTGCACACAAAGGTCTGGGGTGGAAGCCCAGTCAAGGACATATTGGGAAGACCAGGGGCTACAAAGTCAACCAAACCTGGGTCCAAAGCTTGATCTGATAATTTGTGAAGGGTACACAATGAACATGGTATTGAAGTTCTCCAACTTATCTGTACAGTGAGACTGATAATAGAATTTATCTCATTGGCTTGTTGTCAGGATGAAATGAGATGATATATGTAAGGAGCCTGAGCCACGTATTAATAAATGATAGTGACATACACCAGGAGCTTAATGAGTCTCAGTGGTGGAAAGGTCCTAAGACATCATCTCATCCAGCCCCACCGAGTGAGCACCTGTCCTGCGCTTGAATATCTAGACACGTAGGAAACTCACCATCTTCCAAGATAGTTCATTCTACTTTTAGATAGCTTTAGATGTTACAAAGTGTTTCCCTGTGTCAAGTCTGTCTGCCTGTCTTGACTTTTTTCATTCTTAGATAATTTTTCTGCCATCCGGGATTATAAAAATGAAGCGTCTCTTTTTCACATAAGAAAACTTTGAAGGAGATTATCACCTCATGTCTCCTATTTTCCCACCCAGTTCTCTACTTTGTTAGGTTAAACATTTCAGCTTCTTCAATTGTTCCTTGCCAATGAAAATAATAAAATCATCAAATTATTTAATGCTCATAACCCTATGAGGCAGGTACCCATTTTACAGATGATAAAAATGAAATTTAGAGGGATTAAGTAATTTGCTTGAAATTCCTGTTTTCAGTGCCCCTCTAGAAGGGTAAACTAAACAGTAAGACTGGCAGACTTTTATTCTGGACACTATGTATTTATTAATCCAGCCCAAGATTGGATTCATTCTCTTGGAGAATGTGGATGGAGTTAAGCCTGAAGTCTTTCTTATGTGTACTGTCTCAGCCATGACTTCCCACATACAATATTAGGGTAGTTGGTGGGTTTTGCAAGCCAAACACAGGTATTTACATATATTCCTCTCAAATCTCATTTTGCTAATCCCAGTTCACTATTCTAGTCTGCTGGAAATTTTTTAGATCATGACTCAGTCACATAACGAAAGTTTTGGCCAATTTGACTCATGTGCTCAGTATGCCCTCAATTTTCTCTTCAAAGTCAAGGAAGCCAGCTAAGACTAAGATAAACTTAAAATCCCACGTTTCTTTAATTTAACCAACATTTATTGAGCACCTTCTATGTACCAGACCCTGTGCTGGGTCCTGGGGCTATCATGGTAAGCAAGATAGATTCAGTCCTGATCTTCACAGAGCTTATGAGAGGTGAGTCCTGCATAAAAAGAGAAGGTCAATAGAAGCACCACCCCTATTTTGGGGAAGGCTTGGAGGCTTCTCAGAAGGGGTGATGTTTAACTTGAGACCTGAAAAGTGAATAAGAATAAACTGGTACAGAAGAGCTAGGGGGAGGAGTGGGAAAGGGTGAGGAGTGTCCCAGGCAGAGAATCCCTAGTCTATACCTCTTTTACTGCTCTTTTCCAATAGTGTCCTGCTATGTGGTTAACTGAAACCTATTTTATTTGAACTACCAAACTGTAGGCCCCTTGAGAGTTGAGGGTATCATCTTTGTACTTCCTGCCATGCCTGACACTGTGCCTCTCACACAGGAATTACTACTGATTAGTTCTCCTAAGTGGTAGGATACATATATTATCTCATTTAGTCTCTTAACAACCCCAGGAAATAATACTGTTTTCATTTTACAGAAGAGGAAACCAAGGCTCAAAGGATAATTATAACAATAGTAGTAGTAATAATAAACACTTTTATGGTGAATACAAACACCAAACTTTTTTTTTTTTTCTTTTTTGTCTTTTTTCGTGTCCGGCAACGGATCGCAACCCTCAGTGTCGCGCCCGTACCAGACCGGGACCGGCAACAGGATCGCAACCCTCCGCGTTGCTCCCACACCTCGCTCAGCCAGTGAGCGGGAACCGGTCTGTACGTGGGATCTGAACCCTCGGCGGGAGCGCCACTGCGCTCCCAAGCGGCACACTGTAGCAGTGTGCCACCGGGCCGGCCCCCCAAACATTGTTATAAATGTTTTATATATATGAACTCCTGACTATGAGAGGTGATTTAGGGCAAGAACTTTGTTGCCTTCTCTGCCATGTACTAGTTATATGACCTTGGGCAAGTTACTTAAGCTTTCTGTAAAATGGAGATGAATATGATGTTTCCCACTAAGATCAGGAACAAGCAAGGATGTCACCTCTCACTACTTCTTTCCAACATCATACTGAAAAAACTAGCCAATGCAATAAGACAAGAAAAGGAAATAAAAGGTACACAGATTGGAAAGGAAAAAAATAAAACTGTCTTTGTTCTCAGATGACATGATTATCTATAGAAAATCCAAAGGAATCAATAAAAAAACCTCCTGGCACGAAGTGATTATAGTAAGATTGCAGGATACAAAATTAATATACTAAAGTCAATCACTATCCTATACACCAGCAATCAGCAAGTAGAATTTGAAATTAAAAACACAATACTATTTGCATTAGCACCCCCCAAAATCAAACACTTAGGTACAAATCTAACAAAATAGGTACAAAAATCTATTTATATGAGGAAAACTACAAAACTATGATAACAAAACCAAAGAACTAAATAAATGGAAGGATATCCCAAGTTCATGGATAGGAAGACTCAGTATTGTCAAAATATCAGTTCCTTACAACTTGATCTATAGACTCAATGCACTCTCAGTTAAAATACCAGAAGTCATTGTGTGGATATTGACAAACTGACTCTAAAGTTTACATGGAGAAGCAAAAGACCCATAATAGCCAACACATTATGGAAAAAGAACAGAGTTGAAGGGCTGACACTACCCAACTTCGAGACTTACTATAAAACTACAGTAATCAGGGCTGTGGTACTGGCAAAAGAACAGACAAATAGATCAGTGGAACAGAATAGAGAGCCCAGTAAAAGACCCACATACATACAGTCAACTGATTTTTGACAAAAGAGCAAGCAGTACAATGGAGCAAAGATAGTCTTTTCAACAAATATGGTGTAACACATTGCTGTAACAACTGGACATCCATTTCCCGCCTCCCCCAAAAAATGAGTCTAGATACAGACCTAACACTCTTCACAAAAATTAACTCAAAATGGGTAATAGACCTAAATGTAAAATACAAAATTATAAAACTCCTAGAATATAGCCTAGGAGAAAACCTAGATAATCTTCGGCATGGCAATGATTTTTTAGATACAATACCAAAGGTACAATCCACAAAAGAAAGAATTAATAAGCTGGACTTCAGGGCCAGCCTGGTGGCGCACTGCTACAGTGCGCCGCTTGGGAGCATGGCAGCACTCCCGCCGAGGGTTCGGATCCCACATACAGACCGGTTCCCGCTCACTGGCTGAGCGAGGCGTGGGAGCAACACCGAGGGTTGCGATCCCGTGGCCGGTCCCGGTCCGGTACGGGCACGACACTGAGGGTTGCGATCCGTTGCCGGTCACGAAAAAAGACAAAAAGGAAAAAAAATAAAATAAAATAAGCTGGACTTCATTAAAATTCAAAACTTCTGTTCTGCAAATGACAATAAGAAGAGATGAGAAGACAAGCCAAAGGCCAAAGACTGGGAAAAAATATTTGCAAAAGACACACATGACAAAGACTGTTATCCAAACTATAACAAAGAACTCTTAATTCAATGATAAGAAAACAAACAACCCTATCCCTGTACCGGCCCGCAAAAAAAAAAAAAAAGAAAAGAAAAGAAAAAGGAAAGAAAAGGAAAAAAAAAACTATCCTATTAAAAAATGGGCCAAAAGCCCATTGTTGAGATATTAAGACATCTCACCGAAGAAGACATACAGATGATAAATAAGCATATGAAAACATGCTCCACATCATATGTCATCGGAGAAATGCAAAATAAAACAACGATGAGATACCACTATACACCTATTAGAAAACACAGAAAACTGACAACACCAAATGCTGTTGAGGACGTGGAGCAACAGAAGCTGTCACTCACTGCTGGTGGGAATGCTAAGTGTTACAGCCACTTTGGAAGACAGTTTAGCAGTTTCTTATAAAACTAAATATACTCTGATCATACAATCCAACAGTCATGCTCTTGGTATTTACCCAAAGGAGTTAAAAACTTGAGTCCACACAAAAACCTGCACATGGATGTTTATGGCAGCTTTATTCATAAGTGTCAAAACTCAGAAGCAACTGATATACCTTTCAGTAGGTGAATGTGTAAACAAACTGTGGTATATCCATACCACAGGATACTATTCTGCACTAAAAAGAAATGAGTTATTAAGCTATGAAAAGACATGGGGGAATCTTAAGTGCATATTAGTAAATGAAAGAAGCCAACCTGAAAAGGCTACATACTATATGATTCCAACAATATGAATTCTAGAGAAGGCAAAACTATGGAGACAGTAAAACAAGAAAAGATCAGTGGTTGCCAGGGGTTAAGACTGGGGGGGAAGCGATGAGTAGGCAGAGCACAGAGGACTTTTAGGGCAGTGAAAATACTGTGTAGGATTCTGTAAAGATAGATACATGTCCTTACCCGTTTGTCCAAACCCACAGAATGTACAACACCAAGAATGAACCCTAATGTAAACTATGGACTTTGGGTGATTATAATGTCTTAATGTAGGTTCATCAATTGAAACAAATCTACCACTCTGGTGGAATGTTGATAATGGGGTAAGGCTATGCATTTGGGGGCAAGGGGAATATGAGAAATCTCCGTACTTTCCTCTCAATATTGCTGTGAACCTGAAACTTCTCTGAGAAAAAATAAATGTCTTTAAAATATATTAATACACACACACGCACACACCATTTAAATAAGTGATAGCACTACTTCATAGGGTTGTTGTGAGGATGAAATCTATTAACATGCACAAAGTGCTTAGGATGGTGCCCAGTAGAGAATATGACCTACCTACATGTTAACCTTTATTCTTACTAAGCAATTTGTCCAAAGTCAAAGACCTAGCAAGTATCAGAACATGGATTTGAAACCAGTCTGAAGTCCAGATCATGTTGTTTTAACTATAGCTTATTAACTGATATTTGAGAACGGAAGGAAGGGAGGGAGGGGCGTTTACTGCTTTAGTAAGCCACCAATTTTGAACAGTATAACCAGGTAGCCAAGGTAACTGCCAAAGTCACTCAGCAAAAATGCATCAAATGACAAAAGAACAAATGTTTTAAACAATTAAAGGAATGGGGCCGGCCCGGTGGTGCACTGCTATAGTGCGCCGCTTGGGAGCGTGGCGGCGCTCCCGCTGAGGGTTCGGATCCCACATACAGACCGGTTCCGCTCACTGGCTGAGCGAGGCGCGGGAGCAACACCAAGGGTTGCGATCCCGTTGCCGGTCCCGGTCTGGTACGGGGGCAACACTGAGGGTTGCGATCCGTTGCCAGACACGAAAAAAGACAAAAAGGAAAAAAAAAAAAAACAATTAAAGGAAAAGTAGAGTATCAGAACTCCAAAGACCATAAAGATCAAAACAGATTACCTCCCCATCTCCAGGCAGGGCAGGCATTTCATTATCATTGTTAACATTATAAAATGTCAGAAACTAAAGCCTTTTCAGCTTAAGGGGATTTCTTCTGAAAAAGTCCCTTACTCATTTTTCTTAAAAGATTACTTGAAGGAGATTTTTTAAAAATCCTTAAAACCATAAAGTTTTGATCCACTATTTTTTTGTAGGGGTGGAAATGAGAGGATATGGTCAATTTTGTTGCCTTTGGACCTCACTGCCATCTTGAGATTTCATAATTCCACCCCAGTCATCAACTTTTCAAAGTCTTAGATTGTGTCCAAGTGGCTTGCTCAAGACTATGTCCATTCTGATTATTTTTGAGTATTTATGTAGTTCTACTAAATGTGGCTCTAGAGAGCTGGCATGCCAAAATTTTCTGGTATGGATCCTAGGGAGCATAGGACAGGAATTGTTCTGTCTCTGAGGGAACAGCCTGAACATTTGACAGGTACCATCAAGTACTAAAGATGAAATTCCTGGGAACATACTAGGTGAACATAAGGTCTGGGGCAGGGGCCAAGGAAAGAAGATGTGATGTTCCTGACTGCCAACAAACCCACTAACATGAGTGGTAGCAGTCCCAATCACATG
Source organism: Galeopterus variegatus (assembly GCF_000696425.1). NCBI lineage: Eukaryota > Metazoa > Chordata > Mammalia > Dermoptera > Cynocephalidae > Galeopterus > Galeopterus variegatus. The sequence continues at coordinate 131,840 of NW_007728196.1, read as the reverse complement.
TATGTGTTTCCTACAGTCAAGGTCCCTTGGTGTTTAATGACAAAAATGTTTCTGGAAGGGAAATGCGAAATGGCAGGGCTTAAATATATCAAGAATGTCTTCCATCAAATTTTCATATAGCTGGAAAGGAAAATTGTTAAGACTTTAGTTACTCTTCTCTAAACTCTTGCCATGTGGTCCTAATCAGCTGCCCCCCAGTGATGGATAGACTGGATAATCTCCTTCATGCTTCAGCCCTAGAGGGAGCACATAGCCAGGATATAGAGGGATCTGTTTCTCAAGGAAAAATTCCAAACAACAATGTCGTCATTGTGTATTTTCAGCCCTAGAAATATTTGTTTCTCCTCCTTCACAACTTGGTCAAAATGAAAAAAAAATCCAGCAAAACCTGATGTTTTTATTAGATTTTTGATACACAGGCCAGAAAACTCCTAGAAATTTGGTGCAGAAGATCATTTGAAGGAGAATTCTGCAAATGCAAATCAGCCTCAGATTGCTGCCATTTTAGGAAACACACCTGGGTTTCCAGATGTGCAGCCCAGAGGCTGAGAGTCCAAACTTTGTTCACCCCAGCATGTTCATCTGTGTCCTGAGCAGATACACGAGGAAAGGATGTGACAAGAAGAACATGATCCATCACCCATCCTGTCTGCAGTTGCTGCTTTCTTGTGATGCAAAGTGATGCAAAAGCTCAAGTGACTCTATAATAGGTATCACAGGCAGTCCCTGAGACCAGAACTTTGGAAACCGATTCTTACTGGAAGATATGTGCTAGAAGAAACATGAGTTTCAGAAAATAAGTGGAAGGAGCCATGCATTAGGGATAAAGGTACAGTGAATAAGGAGGGGTGGAAAGAAGCTCTTTGGACAGGCAGGGGAAGAGGAAAATGAGTGCATGTTGAAACTGAAATTTAAAACCAGAGAAGACTCAAGATATTAACCAAGCAATAATAGATAATATCATAGATTTCCTAAGAAATTCAGACCTAAAGAAAGAATTCAGTCAACTAATGTGGATAAGAGGATTTTGTTTTGTTTTGTTTTTGTTTTTCTGGCTGGTTTCTTAATTGTTTTCTTCATACAAAATTAAAATGTAAGCTGTTTTAGCCTCTTTTCCCTTAGAGGAAAATTTGATGAACATAAACAATTTTTTCTCTTTAAAGTTTCTCTCACAAAATTGTGACGATGATTCCACTGAAATATTTTAGAAGCTTTGACAGTCTGTTCAGCCATGCAACGTTCTCTGCATAGCACGGTTCTGACCTGCACTGAGAGCATCAACACCTCCTTTCAGCTGAGGATGAAGGCCTCACATTCTTTGTGCACTCCCACCTTACGAGTGTCATTCTGATCACCACAAGGGGAAACGTGAAAGCTGCAAGGCTCTGTGAGTAAACCTGTAGACTGCTATTCTTCTTATTGATGTCCCTGCTTGTTATATTGGCCATGTTTATTGGACTTGCCATACCAGCGTGACAAATTGGGCAAACACCAACTGCTCAACCATCATCTAGCCGAGCGGTGTTGACAGAGCATCTTCTGTGTGTGCCAAATTGTGTCAGATCTGGGAAGGAATCTAAAGGAAGGCAGTGTTGGGACAGAACATCCATGCTTCATAGAACACTGATGGGGTCCTCATTAAGGACAATTAAAGGAGTCATCTTTGCTCTTTAGAGAGACTCACTTTTGAACAGTAGTTATTCTTTTAAAAAATTAAACCTGTGCTTTTAAAAATACTTATAAATCTATTGTGAGTCATGGTCCTAGAAAGAATTGGGAAACACCAAAATTATAGGGTTTCATAACAATGCTCTTTGTACCTCCCACAGAGCAAACAACTGGGCCTTGCATGTAGCAGGTATGTAATCAACACCTGCAGACCAACTTCTTTTGCTGATGAAAACTCCTGGGTGAAATCTACTTGTGGGAAAACCCATTTCAGGAGTGAGATGAGTGCATTGTGCAGAACTATACAACAGCAGTGCACCCACATCAACTAAAGGAGAGGGGTTATTTCCACTACCAAGTTCTCTCCAGGCCTCTGTTTCAGTAGTGGTGTGCAAAAAACAATGGTGCTTACAGTTAGCACTGTTTTCCTAAATAAAAAGTAGATACTGCCTACCCTGATAACTTTTAAACTTATTATATTATCAAGTTCCACAATAAGAGATAAATTTTACATCAGACCCATGAAACACACACACACACACACACACACACACACACACACACACACGTATTTTATATATATATATATATATATGGGTATATGTGTGAATGTTATAAAACAGAAACAAATAATACCCTTACTATTTGCAATATACTTGGATTTTTTTAATTGCTGGATTTAAAAAAAATTTTTAATTGCACCCCACCTAATTTGATTCCACAGCCCAATAATGGGCTGGGATGCACATTTTTAAAAACACTGTTCAACTTTGCAAATACAGTTGTCCGTGTTGTGTGAGCTGGAATGCAGCAGTGAAACAGTATGCATGTAGAAAGCATCAGAAGAGGCTCTGTCCCCAATAGGTGACAACACAAAGCTCTTTAGGATCAAGATTTATTTCTCTAAGGTCTGTCACTCAGAAAAACAGTCCGAAACCAGCTTAACCTATCATTCCTCAAAAGAAATAGAAAGAAATTGAATTTGAGATTTAAGATTTAAAAATGCTTAATAACTATATAATCTATATTCTCAAGGATGAAAACAACCACCACTAGTTCATAGTTTGAAGTCAAGAGCTGAAACTCCAGTGTAGGGGAAACAGCTGTAGACTGGAGATCCAACCTGGTTCCCCATCTTGACTTGTCACTTAATAAGCTGTCCTTCTTGTCAGCAGGTCGCTGAGGTTGTTTTCTCATATTTAAAGTGGAAGAAGTACCACGTCAGTTTCTCTCAGAGATAACTATGTAAAAACTCTTATGAAAATCTGAAGTGCTATACAAATGACTGCATTGAATGCCTCTCAGAATTTCTGTGCTGTAAGGATTTTTATTTGCTCAAAGTCTCAAGGGTATATGCAGAGGATGATGACAATAATGTCTTTGCATCAATGTGGTTTAGTGGGACAAAGCTCCACCCAGCTATGGGACCTGGAGCAAGTTGCCTAATTACCCCTTCCAGAATTCTGAGTGTCACTTTGGCTCCTCCCTTTCTGCTCACCAAAGCCAACTGAATCCCTCGAATCCATCAACTCTCTTCTTCCCCACCACTATTTCAGCGAACTCGGACAGCTATCTCTTCTGCTTTGATGCACACGGCAGCCCCCCATCTGATCTCCCTGCCTCAGTCTTGCCCCTTCCCACCTCCTCCTGTCACTGAGATTCAGAAGGGAAAATCTGACCACCTTATTCTGCTGCTAACACTTTTCCGTCCCTCCCCACAGAGCCTTGATGCGAAGCGGATCCCTCAATTGTAAAATGAAGAGAATAACACGGCACCGTATTATTATATGAAGGTTAAATGGCATAATGCAAACCAAACCATTTGTTTAAGTGAAAAGAAACATACAGATGTAACAGGTTATTACATCAGTGGAAAATTGAATTTCCAGACAATTCAGTAATTAAGTAAAGTAGTTAAATAGATTACTTGAGTAATTAAATTGATTTAATACATTATGTCAGAGGTTTGGCAGATGTATTCAAGCTGTAATGATGAAGTGGTGATAATGATTTTTCTGTACATTACATGTAAGATGTTAAATCCCCCCCCAAAAAGGAATCAGTGCTCAAGTGGGAAGAGTGCCTGTTACAATCAATAATGTTTAAATAATAGTTTGTTCATAATTCACGTACTGGATTTGGTGATATGTAGACAAAGCTATATACTCCTGATTGTTTTCTTAAAACCTTATCAAACTACAAATCTGCCTTTTCAAAAGATGTGTCTAAACAGGGTTTCTCATCTTTATAGAACACTAAAATGAAATGCCAACACAACTGCAGATGTTTATCACGGGCAGAAATCCTCCAAACAGATAACGTGTTCTAAAGTAAATATTCAACAATAGTAAGTAAGTGACAACCAGTTACTATCTAGTGAATAATCACAGCTGTGTATTAGGGGATGATTGGAATTATATTAATCCCAGAGACAATCCTCTGAATCATCAGAGACAAGTTTGGTGTCCCTGAACTAAAATAAACCTGTAATAGAAGTGTTCAATAAAAATGGAAACAAAACAAAATTTTCTTAGAAAGAGAATTAACAAAATAATGAAAACAGAAATATATAAAATGTTAGGCTATTTGGAAAAGTTATAATTATTTAATGGGTTATATCACAGCTAACTTGAACTTTATTTAATAAGGAGTGATTATAAGACCAGTATCACTCTACCACAAAACAGACAACAGAATAGGTGTTATTGTTCATAGTAGTACAGTTAGAGGCACATAGCAGTGTGCCTAAATAAATATTTGCTGCTTAAATTAATTAACAAACAAATAAGATTCAGGGCTCTTCTATGGCTACCATTATTGATTCAAACAACTTTTAGTATTAGTGCTCTTTAAAAATAATCAGTACCATTACAAATCTTAATAATTTTTTCAGTGAGCTTAGATAATATTCATAGCATATATGTGTGTGTGTATTATTCCATTATAATAACCCATGAAACACAATGCATTTCACAGTCCTTCCTTATCCAAGAACAATCTTTGAAATAGACTATTTCCTAATGTCCAACATATTGCATAGGAGTTTTGAGATATTGGAACTTGTAACTTTATGCTAATGTTTGTGGATAGGAGAGCAGTTATGATAAATATATGACACAATGGCCACTACTCTCCCCAATTTCATAACAGAAACCAATAATGAATCACTTTCCCACCAAGCCTGGAATTTATCCTCAATGTTAATTTTAACATACTATTCCACATAGTACCTGTTAATAAATTCATTTATTCACTCAACAAATATTGAATTCTTACTATGTGCCAGGCACTATACTGGGGAGGCATCCTGCAGATAAAAGGACCCAAGACAGACATGGACCTTGCCCTCATGAGGCTGAAGTTAACAATTGACTTGACACCCACATAATGGTTATTTGCCAGATCTGCTCTGTTGTATAGTTAAAATGGAAATAATTCTAAATAGCTGAGTTTCTCTTCTGTCATGAAAGGGGATTCAAATGGATGGGCTCTGCTCTCCTTACCTGCTGGCTGCATGAACCCATGATGCCTATTGGATAGTGCAGGAGTTAAATGTTAACATAGCTGAATATTGTTCTTTAGGAAACAAGAGATGGTCTTTTATTCATTTATGCATTTGATTTGCAAGTCAGACTCCAATAAACCCATAGGAGAAAATTTTATGAGAGTTTTAGTGTGAATGAATTTTTCTTCCACTCCCCCCAGAGAGATAGAGGAATCTCTGTGACCCACTGCAAAGTGCCTTCTTTTCTCCACAAGTGCCGGAAAGAACATAATACACCATGTAGAACTAGGAAAAGAGAACAGATAGCTGAGTATATGTCTTTTTCTACCACTATCAAGCATCATTGTGTCTTCTTTCCCCTGAGCTGCACAATATCTCTCTGAAAGGCTCTGTTCTTAATTCTGCCCCTTCTCCACCCTGCCTCCTTTCCTGCCTGCCATCCTTTCTACCCTCCTATGGAAGTGGGCTGACTTGCCCAAGTGACGTTCCCCAGCCTACATCCTACTCTTATGTTTAAGTGAGCTGATTACGTCCCTATGATGGCAAACTGCTAGGATGTTTAGTCCCCTACAGTTATCTACCCCATGGAAAAATGCAAAGTGTTAGAACATGTCAGAAAATGATTCAGTCAAAATTAGGCTGGTAGTAGCTAAAAAGAGATTACTGTCAATAACATGCAACTATTCCACTGTCTCCTAAGACTACACTGAATCTGGACAATTACATATTATGCTCAAACACTGTCTAGTTGCCTTATTTCAAAAATTAAAAAAGAATCTCACCAAAACATTAATTCTATTGTACTGCCTCAAATGGAGAAACCCCCTTTAACTCACCAAGAGGTGGACCCACAATATATACTTAGCTATTGAAGCTGATGATTAGTTGTTCTGTTTTGTTTTTTTTAAAGATGACCGGTAAGGGGATCTTAACCCCTGACTTGGTGTTGTCAGCACCACGCTCTCCCAAGTGAGCTAACCAGCCATCCCTATATAGGGATCCGAACCCGTGGCCCTGGTGCCATCAGCACCACACTCTCCCAAGTGAGCCATGGGCCGGCCCTCTGTTTTGTTTTTAAGTTGATTTTGTGCCTGAGGTACCTACTAATGTCGCTCTATGTTCTTTAGAGCCTGGTTTTTTGTTTCTGTTTTTTTTTTTAATCCCCCTCTCAACAAGTTTTGGAATTTGGCTGAAACTAAACAAGGAAGAACAAAATGACAGGCCAATTTTCTTATTCTTCCTCAGGGATTCATTTCTATTGTCAATTTATACTCTTTAAGGATTTTGCATTTCTTCCCTTTGAATATTTCTTCACTTGTTCATTCTCTAAGGAAGGAAAAACAGTTCCATAAAAATTATAACCCAAAATGACTCATTTTTACCTTTTGTCCTTTCCACTATACAATGGTATGTACCAGCTCTTATATACTTATAATACTTGCTTAATGAACACGAAATAATACATTATCAACTGGAACGAATTTTGTAACACTCAAAAGACAATAGCAACATTACATACACTAATCGAGTAGAAAAAAACAGTAATTTACAATCCCAACGTATAAGAGAACGAAGGTGTGATAAAGGACAAAAATCTTATATTCTGTTTTGGACTTCTCAATAATTAAGAAATAGAACTAAAATTCTGTCATTCACCTATTCATCCTGTTATGTGCCAGACACTGTTCTAGGTGCTGCGGATACAGTGGTGAACTAAATAGACAAAAGTCTCTCCCCTCATGGAGCATGCAAGTGACTGACTGGGCCTTGAGAATTCTGGTGGAAACTGATACTCAAGAAATACATTAAGAAATGCATTCCATGAGTTTCTACAACTAGGATGGAATCTCTTTCCCGGCCTATTTCTTTCATACTCACTAGGAAAGCCACCTTTCCAATTGATCAGGGTAGATTTATGACCCACTGCAAAGCAGTCGAAAACAATGCAGAAAATGCAGGTCTTACCATTAATAAATATATAGATTGTGGATTCTGCTTCCTTCTTTGAAGTAGGTATAGGTAGATATTTGCAGCTGTAGAGGCCGGTGTGGTTTGCCTGAGCCATGTTCAAGGTCAAAGTACTGCAGAATTGTTTGCCATTCCTTCCACAGGCAGATTTAGTTATATTCAGCCTTTTGCTTTCCTTAGTCACCGTTTCAGGCAAAGACCATGAATGGGCTGCTTCCCCCCTGCAATCACAGATAAGAAAACAAAACACAATTAAGCTGGAGCCAGGGCTCAACATCAGTTACTAAGCATTCATTTTATTAGGAAGCACTGTTTTGAGGTCATCTCTTAAGTATAGTCATCTCCCTCTTTATAGAAAAGCAATACATTCAGAATAAAGATGCAGAATGTTCTGGGCACCCCTTCCCTGTTTCCCCGAGTAAGTAATGCTCTCTCTTCCATGTAATCACCTTCTGTGTGAAGCCGGATACATGTGGTTTGTGCTTTGCAGTTAACAGTAGACCACTGAGACCCCCCTACCTTTCTACTCTGCCAGGGAATGATTTTGCCTTGGGAAAGGCAACTAGATTATTTCCAAACCAACACAGTCACTTACCTGCATTTAAGAAACAGTGTCTGGCCTGCTTGCATGATGTGCTGGGTGCCTTTTAAATTCAGTTCAGGACCTTCTAATTCTGAACCTGAACTAGATCCTGGAAAACAAATATTTAAAACGTATTATTTATAAATTGCCTCCTCATCTTTTTTTAAAAGTTATCTTTCCATAAATGTGAGTTTTCATCTTTAATTTACTTACATATGCAAAAGGATACATCTAATACAAATTTCTCTCAATTCACTAATTTTTTACTAGTCCAAGCCTTATCACAAATATATATATGTATATCTGTCCTTTCATACCAAATGACCTAAATAATATCCAAAAACCCATTTACTTAGAATGCATGTTAATAGAGTTATATATGGTTCAAAATGCAACCATATTAAGCACATATAACAACTTATTAAAAATTCTCAATATTAAATGTCGGTGCCATCCAAAGTATATTTCTAATACTGAACTTCTGCCAGTGTGAGTCTTCTAGTCATACGGCCTGTCTGATCTTTTTCTGAATAAGAAGTATACAAATTTTCCTGGGTTCTAGTCATAGTGATCATGAGTTGAGCAATGACAGTCTGAGCCAATCATTTCCCTTTCTAAACTAGTTTCCTCATTTGGAAAACTAATTTTAGAATTAAAATCAGTCTTAGAAATCATATGGTTTGTCTTACATAATCTATGAGTCCCCTCTGTAATGGTCCAGTAAAAAGGGAACTATTCACTCTTTCATGACATTTGGCAAGTGTATCCTCTCAGAGGATTGTTGTGAGACAATGAAATAAGGTATGTGAAAGTGCTTTAAAATGTATACATCTCTGTGTAATGCAATAATGATATCCATCCTAGCAGCTAGCTGCGTGACACTGGACAAGTCACCTCTCTCTCCAGAGCTCAGTTCTCTTATCTACAAAACAAGAGATTGGATAGATGATGTTGGATCTCTGACCTTCCATTTCGAACCATCCCCGTTGCACGATTCTTTGGGCCATAGGATGCTATAGATTCAAGCCTCCCTTGAAGCTCTCCTTGACCAGTGAGAATAGTAACAATAGGATCTCTCTCTCCTCCTTCCCTTCATCCCTCCCCTCTCTGCTCCTTCCCCTTCTTCATCTCCCTCCTCCTCCTCTTCCTGCTGAGGCAGCTGCAATGCCTTGTCAAAGCAGGAAATGGGGGGCCAAGGATTAGCACTCCTTAGGCCAGATAAGGGAAGGGAGGAAAGAGATTCTTAGCAGTAAAGTTAAGTATTTGGCACCAATCTTAGCGAATATCGTTACTTAAAAAAAATATTTTAAGGTTAAGGGTTTATACAGTGGAAGTCAAGGTAGAACTTGAAGTGAATGGTACTCTAGGGTTTAATGTGACAAATCTGTGAGATTAGATACATGTATCAGATCCCAGGTTATACCCAGCAGTGCTCTCTAGTGTTTCTCTTGGGTTCTAATATCTCAAAGAAAACTGGGCTTAGTTAAAAGATCATCATTCGAAGCTTAGTTTTTCCACTTACTAACTGCATGGCCTTAGCATTACATAATCTGCTTCTCCGTAGCATCCTGAGTAAAACTAGAAAACCCACGATCTCCCTCACAGGAAGGGTGTGTGGATTCAGTGCTGTGTCATGTAAGTGGTTGGCTTGCTGCCTGGAACATGGCAGATGCCCACTGTCACTACCGACATCTAGTAGGCTTTCTCCTCTCTGCCGTTCATCCCCACCTCTGCTTCTGTCAGAAAACATTTTGCTAGGTATGTAACTACAAAGATATTAAATTAATGTTATTTATATGCTTTTCTAGTGTTGCTGATGATATAAATTAATATTTCAAAAGTAATTTTATAGGCAATAGGACTTGGTATCAAATTACTACTAGATAAAATGGCTCAATATTAGCTAATTTAAATTAAAATCACTGTCTTATATGGATTCGGTTGGTCTATAAAATAAACCTCATAGAAAAAGTCAACCCATTTGGATACCTAGGGACACATTGTGTACTTTACTCATCTGCATGAGTTTCCTCAGGTAATATGTAGCTCAAAGTGGTCCATGGGAACACAGAGTTTCCTAAAACCACAGCCAGCAATTGATAACACCTACTCTGAAAAATTTCCAGGCCAGAATAGTTTCTACCCTTCTTTATGGCATGGAACTCTGGGGATTTGATTGAGCAATTGTTCATGTGCTGGAAAAGATCCAGCAAAGCTTCCTGTGGAAAATTCTGGCATTACCTGTAGTTATCTCTGTGGTCTGTGTGGAGGTGAGGAGCTTTCCCATCCGGGAGAGGCAATGAGGAAGAAGACTCCTTTTGCATGATATGAGGTGAATCCCACTGCCTGATATTTTAGTTTCTAAACCTAGTACACCAGTACTCCTGACCCTCGTCAGAGAGGACCTCCGACCTCAGAGAACCACCTGAAGCCCAGCTGATAGAAGTGCTGCACACAGAAGATCTCTTACAGAATTTGCCCTCTGCACGTTCCTCTCTGCACTCCCATGCTGTCCCCCACGAAAAGACAGTGTAGCTGAGTAGTTATACGACCCTGAAACAAATAGGGTTATTGGAATGTTAAGGGGAAAAAAATGCCAGGAAAAATATGATGCTATATAATTTGTCTCCACTAACATCAATAAATTTTGCACTTGGAATGAGGAAACTAGATAAAAGTAGTTAATTAAGACAAAAGAAAAGAAAACTATAAGGAAACCACATCTCCAAGTGACTGGTGACTGAGTGCATCACTCTCCTTCAGTTGTTAGGAAATTAGACTCTCGTACAGATTAATGGAGATGTGAAGACTACAATTTAACAGGAAGACTAATAAGGAAAAAGCAAAATGAAATATTTATTTCTCAGATGCTTTGAAATCACATTATTAGGCCTTAAAACATTTCTTTGAGGCAGTTTAATGTTCATACCTGAGTAACGCAGATTCAACTAACAGTTTTGAGCACCTACTGTATGTCAGATACTTTTCCCATCTCAATACTGATATATATGAAGATATAAATACGTATATATCCATAAACATGTACATCTTCACACCATGGGCAACTCAGCTCTTCTCAGCAGCTCAGAGTCATGCCACCCAATTATATGATAAATCCACAGGATACTTCATCTTCAAGGGTGGGGTGTTATAATTTAACAATGCCTGCTTCCCCCATTGTGAAGCTAGTTGGGTTTTCGTGTTTTTGTTTTGGCAGCTGGCTGGAATGGGGATCTGAACACTTGATCTTGGTGTTAGCAACACCATACTCTAACCAACTTAGCAACCAGCCAGCCCCTCCATTGCAAAGCTAGGAAAGGAATCAAAATGTTCGACTGTTTGCCATGGTGGCCTAGAAATCTGATTTAAAGGATTGATTTTGTCCCCTCAGTGAATGATTTTGTCCCTTCTGCAAACTATAGTTTTGTTCAAAGCCAATTCTAATATCATAAGGGGCACACAGATCTCCTTATATCAGAAAAATTATTATTTAAATAAAACAAAACAAAAAACTCAATGCAGGGCCAGCCCGGTGGCGCACTGCTACAGTGCGCCGCTTGGGAGCGCGGTGGCGCTCCCGCCGAGGGTTCGGATCCCACATACAGACCGGCCGCTCACTGGCTGAGCGAGGTGTGGACGCAACACCGAGGGTTGCGATCCCGTTGCCGGTCCCGGTCCGGTACGGGCGCGACACTGACGGTTGTCCGCTTGGGAGCGTGGTGGCGCTCCCGCCGAGGGTTCGGATCCCACATACAGACCGGCCGCTCACTGGCTGAGCGAGGTGTGGACGCAACACCGAGGGTTGCGATCCCGTTGCCGGTCCCGGTCCGGTACGGGCGCGACACTGACGGTTGTGATCCGTTGCCGGTCACGAAAAAAGACAAAAAGGAAAAAAAAAAAAAGAGTTTGGATCCCTGTAGCAGCCAGTTCCAAAGAGAAAAAAAAAATAAAAATCACATTTCAAAAATATTTATGGCTAATAAAAAGATAAATAGCCCACTTTTTAAAATTGACAATGGATCTGAATAGACATTTTCCCAGAGAAGATATACAAATGACCAATAAGCACAATGAAAAGATGAAGGATATCATTAGTCATCAGGAAAATGCAAATCAAAAACATGAGATACTGGGCCGGCCCAGTGGTGCACTCGGTAGAATGCGGCGCTTGGGAGCGTGGCGGCACTCCCGCCGAGGGTTCGGATCCCATATAGAGACCGGTCCGCTCACTGGTTGAGCACGGTGCGGGCGCGACACCGAGGGTTGCAATCCCATTGCCGGTCGCGGTATGGGTGCGACACTGAGGGTTGCAATCCTGTTACCAGTCACGAAAAAAGACAAAAAGGAAAAAAAAAAAAAACACGAGATACCACTTCATGACTACTAGAATAGCTTCAATAAAAAAGAGAGTAATAAGTGTTGGTGAGGATATACAAAGATTGGAACCTCATACATTACTGGTAGCATGTTAAAATGATGCAGCTATTTTGGAAAACAGTATAGCAGTTCCGCAGATGGTTAAACATAGAGTTAATCATAGATTAAACAGGACTTAGCAACTATATTCCTAGATATCTACCCAAGAGAACTGAAAACATAAGTCCACATAAAAAATGGTACAAAAATGTCCACAGCAGTATTGCATTTAATAGCCAAAAAAGTGGAAACAACCAAATGTCCGTCAACTGACTAATGGAAAAACAAAATGTGGTATATCCATACAATGGAATATTATCTGGCAATAAAAGGAATGAAGTACTGGTACATGCTACAATGTAGACGAACTTTGGAAACTTGCTGGTGCACACAGAGAGAAGGCCGTGTGAGGACACAGTGAGAAAGTGGCCATCAGTGAGCCACAGAGAGAGGCCTCTGGAGAAACCAAACCTTCCAGTACCTTGATCTCAAACTTTCAACTTCCAGAACTGTGAGAAAGTAAATTTCTCTTGTTTAAATGCTAAGCAAAAGAAGCCAGTCACAAAAGGCCACATATTGTATGATTCTGTTCATATGCAATGTCCAGAAAAGGCAAATCCACAAAGACAGAAAGTGAAGATTAGTGTTTGCCAGGGGGTGGGGGAGGGGGAATGGAGAATGACTGATAATGGCCAAGGGGTTTCTTTTTCGGGTGATGAAAATGTTCTAAAATTAGTGCGCAATAGTTGCACAACTCTTCGTATACTAAAAAAATCACTGAATACTTTAATATTTATAAATATTAAATATTTATATTAAATATTTATATTTATATTATTTAATATTAATATTAATGTTTATAAATATTAAATATTTATAAATAATAAAATACTTTAATATTTTGGTCTCGTACAGTCATATTTTGGGGTGTCCTGGGTTCCTACAGTATGTGAATTTTATCTCAATAAAATTGTAATTTTAAAAACTCCAACAATTTATAATCAAAGTAGTCACAGTTTCATTGAAGGCCCAGAATATCGTGCGATTTTGAAATTTGTTGCCACATATGTTCTCATCAGTGCTAGGTTTTACTCTAGTTGTTTTTCCAGCTTAAAGATTTAGAAGGCTGATTTTAGAAATAATTTTTCCTTCACATTCAGTAACATCACTATGTAGTAGAAATTTTACAAACATATTGCAAAAAACTGTTCCCTCATTACAATCTTTTAAATTTAATTTAGTGTTAATTTAAAATCAATTCTAATTGCATATTTTGAATTTAAACTATTTAAATTGGAATTTTAACAAACTGAGTCATATTGAAAACTATGTTGCTAGGACTCTGAAGAAATCTGATATTTCCTTTTATATTAAAATTATTGATTTCTAATTTATTTGCTTTTAGCCCAAAGCTTTTTGTATTAGATTTTATTTCAAATGACATGCATCTGTCTTTGATTTTGCATACTATGTTTTCAGTTGTACATAATCCTACATGATAAACGGCCTCTTTATCTAAGTAGAAATCCCTAAGTATTGTGTTTCGAAAATTTGAATTTAAGATCATGAGCCTTTTACAAAGGTTGTGGAAGGTTAATTAAACATAATTCATAATAAAAGATTCTTTCCTCAAGATGTAGCTTATTAAAAGCTTAAGTCTCACAGACTGCATCTCATAGAATCTTTTTGATTGGTGGCAAGGGTGGGAGAATGCAATTGCAAATTTCCAGAAGCTTCCTTTGTTTGAGATGTTAATCTCAAGTACTTAGTTAAAAGTACTTGATGTTAAAAGTACTTAGTAAAAACTTAAATCTTGGTCCTAATCTCTGTATTGTGCCTCTGTTCAAGTACTTATCAGATAATATGAAGTGGACATTATACCTGAATACACTGGTTAGAATTACACTGCTAGCTAAGCTGATAGGTACCACCCGTTGATGAAGAGCACTATAATGTGCATTTTTTCTCTCACTTGCAAGATGATGGAGAACAGCTGGAGGGTACATGCTCCATCTACCAGCAGACTAAATAGAAGCCATGGGAATTTGTATGGCAGCAGCTTAACTTAAATCCCACAATTAGCATTAATCGTAATTTTAAAAATTTTTTTCTTCCAAAACAATTGGACGTAAGTCAAAGAAGAACCTAAAGAAATGAAAGGATGTGAACATAAATATATACACACATACATACCTGCCTACACATATGCATATGCTTTTCTCTCTAAAATTTTCAAGTTTGTGGCTGGCCGGTTTGCTCTGTTGGTTAGAGTGCGGTGTTGTAACACCGAGGTCAAGGGTTCAGATCCCTGTAACGGCCAGCCACCAAAAACAAACAAACAGACAGACAAACAAAACCCTTGAAGTTGGTTTTAATCATAGTGGGGAGGTTGCTGTACAAATGTGAGAGGTTTTTGGTATGTGTTTTAATTGCATTCTCCATTCAGTTTAGGCATAGGGAAAGCTCCTTCTAGGCTGGGATTTAGAAATTGACTTGTATAGGGCAATAGCATGAAGCTGTGATTCATTGCTGACTAATCCCTTATGTGAATAAGATTATCTGTGACTTTTAGATAGGCAACATCTAAAATACAGATTTTACAAATTTTACAAATTCAACATTACAAATATAGAATATTTTAGATTAGGGTAATTAATTGTGTTATTGATCTTCAGGGTCCACAAAAGAACTGAATGTTTAGGTAGCTGCTATCCAGCAACAATATATTTAATTTGTAGAAAGTTTCTAATCCCAGGGACCTGCTATTTTCCTTTAAATCATAAAGTATATTAAATTCACTATTTTCCTGCACAGAAAGAATTCACTGGTTTCTTGCTTTAGAGTTTTTTTTAATTCATTAGATTCAAAAGTCTCTAATCTCAATACCTTAATAGAAATTCAAAATAGTCATTTACATAGTGTTTATGTCTTGAATCCAAGTATTAAAAAATAAGTAAAGAAATTATTTAAATATTTAATGGCACTTTTCCACAAGTTTGTTCATTTCAATAAATCTGCTCTGATTTGTTTGTTTTAAAGCTGTCTTACAATTCATATTTTAATTGTCTGTCAATAAAACCCATAAATAAGTTCTGCAGCTTATGGCACAAAGGACATCACACTATTAGCCACTGAAATGGCGAATGCCTAAAATAATCAGAGCTCGGACAGTCTTCATTCTATCAGTACATGGTTCACTGACTACTCATTTTTCCTTAAACTTCATAAAAGCTATTTAAAAGAAAAAAAAATGCATGGTTTAAAATGTTTACCAGGAGAAAAGTCCTCTAATAAGACCAACATTCCTACTGTCAGTGTTTATGAGGGGAGCATGTCTTCAGTGTGCCTCTCAGCTTTTTACTTTACACTGGCTTCTCGGAGGGTCACGGTTTAACAGCGTACATTCATTGATCATTAGGCCTGTCACCAGGCTACCATCAGGAGCCTACCCTTCCAATGACCTATAGCCATGCGCAACTCCTTTTCATGTGACATCAGAGTTAATTAAGGTTGGTCAGGAAGAAGTCTCCTGCTGACCAAGAGTTACCTTTTCCCAAAAAATGTTCTATTCCCACACGGCTGTTCTTTTATAAATGAGTTCAAAAACCACCTCCATAGAGCTGTCTAACAGCTTGTCATTTCAGTTTACCATACAATGTCATGGAAGTTATCTGAGCTGCCTGGAGCAAAGGTCAAGATCTGGGTGACCAGGCACGAGACATAGCTCATAAAGTACTTGGTAGAGAAGTCTGGTTATGCAAAGGGTGATGAACAGAACAGATGCTCTTTACACCCTAAAAATGCAGAGAGGAAGGTTTTCTCTGTTAGGACTTGGACACATCTCCATTTTCTCTATCAGTAGCAGGAAATTCAGAAACTCTTTTCATCTGAAGCATATTCCCCACAGGCTGGGCCTATGTTCTTGTCCAATGTCACTGTTCAGAGGACCGTGGGGAAACTGGGCCCTGATGTCATGTCTTATAGAATGGATCATAATCACCAGAAGGGTTATGCTATTGTTCAAGCTGAAATTTACAAGTTATTTAAAGTCAGATTATGGGCCGGCCTGGTGGCGCACTGGAGAGTGCGCCGCTTGGGAGCGTGGCAGCACTCCCGCCGAGGGTTCAGATCCCATGTGGAGACCAGTTCCCGCTCACTGGCTGAGCGCAGTGCAGGCGCAACACCGAGGGTTGCAATCCCATTTCCGGTCCCCGGTATGGGCGCGACACCGAGGGTTGCGATCCCATTACCAGTCAGTAAAAAAAAAAAGACAAAAAGGAAAAAAAAAAAATAAAGTCAGATTATGAACACTTGAAAAAGTCAAAATAACTGATTGCTCAGCAGAGGTGCAATTTCAATAAACACACACTTGATATATGTAAAATTAAATATACAACAGTTGGCTTAATGGTTATTAATCTTTTATCAATTTGTGCATCCTCTTTAGAATTCATAGTGCCATATAACAATACAGTATCAAGACCGTGACAAAATGCTTATAGCTGAAAGAGCATTTGGATAGAATTAAATTATTATGAGTAATAATAAGATTAATAATATGTTTGAACTGCCATAACATTAGCCTCTAATCTCTAAATTATTTAGGATTACAAGTTTCAATTCTGTCAAAACATCCTCCATATCCTCTTTAAGTAAACAATTATCAGTCTGGAAGCATAGCATGGTATGTATGTGACCCACAATTTAAAATAAAAAGTTTTCTCTAGTCTACGTAGCATTAGGATTACAGTTTGGTCTGTGACCAAATATTTTACTAAATGCTTTGCTTCCATTACTGGTCAATGTCAAAGTTCCAGTCATCTATGAAGATAATGACAACAGGTCTCTGAATTTCATGAGCACGTGGAGCCTTGTAAGATCCCTTAGAAGGAAAGCATCCCAGAGAAGATCTGGGAAATAATTTATCAATTCAGTTTAGGAGCTTGCCATGTAATGGTTAAAGCATAAGAGTGGGAGTTGAAACTTTTAATGGATTCAGCTGCTGCTTATAACCTGTTATGTGATACAGATAATCTTTAGATTCACCCACAGTTCTTTCCTGGAAAAAAACAAACTGAATATGTCATGGAGCTGTTATGTTGTGATGCTATTAAGTAACCATAAAAATGTATCTCGTTAGGGCTGGCCCAAGGCTCACGTGGGAGAGTATGGTGCCACAGATTCAAATCCCTATATAGTGATGGCCAGTTAGCTCACTTGGGAGAGCGTGGTGCTGACAACACCAAGTCAAGGGTTAAGATCCCCTTACTGGTCATCTTTTAAAAAAAAAAAAATTGCATCTTGTTCATGTTCTAATTTTGAATCCAAAATAATGCCTTAATATTTTTGTACAATGACATAAAGAAGAAAGGCTGGCAAGCAGGCAGGAAGGTAGAGGAGCATGCATGTTAACACTGTGCAAGAAAAGCCAAAAAATGTTATTATAGCCAACACAAAGTTTCATCTGTTCTTTTCATCTACTCTTCAATACTTTCACCTTTATAATCTTATGAGAGAATACCATTTGCTTTGCATATAAAATATAGGGAGAAATAAAATGAGACTGGAAGACTCAGTGTGGTGAAGTTCTTATGTTAATTTTCACCTTACTTAGATATAGTTTATGAAGTCCATACTACATACAAAACATTCTTCGGGAGTTCTTTAGATTGTCTATAAAGGGGATGTTTTAAATTCACTCACTAACAGGAAAGTGAAGATCTCTGTCTTTGCACCCAATAATATATACAAACCCTCTGACCTTTAAGATTTAAGTAGTCAAGAGTGTGCAATAAAGTTATTCATCATAGGGGAAGTGAGTTTTTGAAAGCTACATTAGCATGCTTTCTAAAGCTTTTTAAACACTATTCTTGACTGTGTTTTCTATTGTCAAAATCAGTTTCCTTCTAAATTAAACAATTTGAAATACAATTGCTTTTCATTACACATAATTTAGAAACTAATCCTGCTTAGACAATGGGGTGTGTGTTAACTAAACTGTTCTTTTTTATCCTGGGCTCTTTTAGGATTCACTTAATTTACATGTTAAATATTTGTAATAGCTGTGCCTTCCTAAGATTTTACAAACTTTTTCTTTCTTTAAAACCTTATCTCAGATGGAATTAAATGTTATATAAGTTTTGGTGAGAGTCAAGTTTCTGGAAGGGAAAGTAACCCATTAAAAGCAGTATATTTCCACTGGAAGTATCTCAATTTTTAAAAGAAAGGAGAAACATTTTACCAAATGTTTTTCATTCATTTCAGTGTGTGACACTAAGGCCTTCCTTACAAATAACCACAGAAGACTTTAGAGTCATCTGTACCCAAAACCTGAGACATGTGGGTTTTAATTCTCAGGTACTTTTATTCACATACCTTCATGACACTGTCTATAATTATATTTCTACAAATTAGAATTTTTGATATCATTCATTACACTTCTGATAGAAGAAAACAATAACAACAATAATTTCTGTTATCAATTGGCTACCACCGTAACAGCTTTGAAATAACAGATGAATCAGCTCATTCTGGAGGACAAGTTTAAAACCAATAAGTAGAAGTCACATAAAACCGGAAGGAAGAACTCTGTGGAGAGGTAGCAGGTCCCCAGTACCGGAGCTGTTCCCATGGAATTAAGCCACCACCTCCCCAGGATGAGACTGATGAACTGGGTTAAGGGTTGGACTCCTGTGCACAATTCCAGAGGCCTGGGAACTCATTTCCCTCACTTACCTATTCTTCCCATCTCTCCTTTACTGCCAGCCAACCCTGGTTTTTCCCCACCACATTCCCTGCATGACCTGTTTCTCTTACCCTTATTACCTTGTTGATTTCTCCAGTCTTTAACCTTAAGCATTTATTCTTTCACGGAATATTTGAACGTATACTAAGAGAGGAATACAATAATGAACAAGACAAACAAGACTGCTTTCTTTAAGGTGTTTATAATTTAGCATGGACAACAGATAAATAAGTGTATATAGATGCATGTAATTTTGTACATACAGAATTATTTTCATGTAAATATAAAATTACATTATATTTGTTATCATGGGGAAGTGTCAGATGTGGGGGTGCTTCACCCAGCTCAGGGGGTGAGGGACGTTCTCTAAGAAAGATGAAGTTGAAGGTAAGACCTGAAGATTGAGCATGTGTTTGCTAAGGAAACACCAGGGTCTCTTTCTCTCTCTTTCAAAGACTTCCAAATCTTCAAACCCTTTAACGCTTCATCTTTACTTTTTAACAGTTATTTTCTTTTAACAATGTCCCTTAAATTCTCTTGCTTCTTACAACTCTGCTTTCCTTAGCTTATTGGCTGAGAGGAGAAAGTTCTATTGTCTTCTTCCAATACTCTGGTTCATTTTTTTAGTCTAGGGTCTACCTGACTTCACTTGCCACTGGAAAAAAAGCCACGAGTAACATTCTTTAGAAGATATACCCATGTCACATCATGCTTTTTGAAATAAGCGTCATGAAAGAGGACTGGGGTGGAGATTCAGCAATGAGGGGAATAAAAGAAAACTATCAGATGTGACACATTAGCTAGGACTAACTTTTCCTCCTTTTCTCTATTCATTGAGCCTATACCATGATGGTCCAGAGCCAAGAGGAAATAGTTTTTGGCCAAAATGTTCTTACCCAAGGTGTTGAAAACAATGGCAGCAACAGTAACATTACCTAATCTCAGGCTATGTTGATGTACCTAAAAATTAAAGGTTCCCAACCAACTGTCTCTCTTTGTTTGAGAACTTTGACCAGCTATAAGTATCCCAGCAGGGGGGTTCATCTCAAGGACAGTATCTCTAGGGACCCAGGTCTCTAGTGGCTGGGCAGCTTAGATCCCCATTCTCAATCTTGAGTCTAGAGTCAATTCAGGAGAACATGCCCAGCTCAGCCAAGGACAAGAAAATGCTCACTGGACCCAGAGGGATGGCCCAAATAGAAGGAACAGAACATTATGTATGGATTGGGAGAATTACTGCCAGCTCTTGGGCATATATCTATCAATCTTCTCCACTCATACATACATGTACACACAGGTTCTTAGAAGGTGAGCTGATGTACAAGTATGACTCCTAAAAGGGCCTCTGAGACCCAGAGGAATGGCTTAGGATACAGTTTTAGTCATTTCAATCAGCACTTATTGAATGACTACTATGTGCCAGGTGTACTGTACTGAATTCACCACTGCAAAGATGAATGAGAAATAGCCCTTCCTCTTGAAGGGCTTTCAGCCCAAAACTGGCCTCTTAGGAGATGTCATTTAGAAGAACAGGTGAATACCAAGAAATATGGAAGATAATCTAAGTCAAAAATAGAGATCTCCTCCAAACTTTGTACACTTTGTTTTTAAGGGACACTTTTTTTTAGTATAGGGAGTCACAAATTCTTTACTAATATAAGATATTAATTTTAGTAAAATTTACAGTTAAATTCACAAAATAAGAGCACTTTTTCAATGGTAAACATGTAGCATAATGAATATGACCATATTTATACCTCAAAATCAATGTGTTACTTGATGATAATCACTTGAGTACCTTTTAAGTGAATGTGTTAAAATGTTTCAACATAAAGCAGTCTTCTATGCATGCCTGAATTCAAGTTGGAAAGTGGACATAAGTCTAGGATGATGACTGGCTATGAAGTTATCATAAGGAGAAATAAATTTGATATGATCCATGTTTTTCCTCCTGAAATCATGGGAGAAAATACTGCATTCCAAATCACTGTAAGAAAATATATTTCTAAAATCCCCCCACCCAAGTTTGTATTTAACATTCTCTCCAAATGGTGAATGAATTACTCCATCAAGGAAATCCCATGTCCATCTGTTTGGACTATAAAGCACAGTTTTAAAATAATGACAAGAAAACTATTTCAACATTTCAGAATTTTATTGCCCCTTAGAAAAGATATGTCTGGATATAGAATTACTAAGTTTAATGTCAGTCCAAAAAGGCTAAAGTGAAATAGAAATTCCTGAAAATTAGCATTCCTGTTAGTTTCCTGAGTTCTCCATGTGCCTTCTAAGTGACTTTGTGTAGCAAATGCTTTTCAAAGAGTATTTTTCATTTATCGGTTTTGAGGACAGAGGATTGAATGAGAGCACGAGGGGTAGAACCACTTGTAATTTGTACATCAACAATGTGTGTCAAATATTCTCTAAACCTCAAGAAGTACTCAAAGTCCATTTTAGGGCAATACAGTTACTCAGTTTCCATGTATTTTTTTTTTTTTTTTTCTAGTTCTAGCAGAATTCCCTGTGGAGAAGATTCTAAAGCTATAAAAATTTTCAAAGAACAAAAGGGAACAAAAATCTGATCCTGCAGAAGACATTAAGTGGAAAAAGAGAGTTAAACAATGTTTCCCAAAAAGAAAATGATATCATTAATCATAGATGAAATGCTGTAGCAAGAGTTGGTGTTGCCTTTTAAAACTGTTTGCAATCCTCTCTAACATATCCCTGCCTTTCCACCTTGTATAATAACCCTGTCTCAGGGTTCCCCAGAGAGACAGAATCAATAGGGTATGTTATAATTATATGAGAGAGACTTATTAGGGGAAGTAGCTCACACAATTGTGAAGAAAAGTCCCACGATAGGCCGTCTGTAAACTGGATGCTGGTATGTGGCTCAGTCCGAGTCCAAAGGCCTCAAAACCAGGGAAGCTGATGGTATCCATGGTGTAAGTCCTGGAACCCAAAAGCTGAAGAGTCTCGAGCTCTGATGTCCATGGACAGGAGAGAAGAGTGTGTCCCAGCTCCAGTGGATATAGAGAGAGCTTCACTTTTTTCCTCTGTCTTTTGTTCTCTCCAGACCCCCAGTGGATTGGATGGTTCCCACCCACATTGAGGGTGGGTCTTTCCCACGCAGGCCACTCAGACTCTACCTATCTCTGTTGGAAACACCCTCACAGACACACCTAAAAAGTAGGTTTACCAGGTTTCTCAGCATTCCTTCATCTAACTAAGTTGATACCTAGAATTTACCTTCGCACACCTATTCACATATATTCTCTAATGCCAACTTAGAAGAACTAAATAATTATAAAAATCAAACATAGAATTTCCATATAAAGCATATATCCACTTGACCACACTTTCAAGCTGTTTCCTCGGAGTGAAAGATAAAACTCCTCAATGAGTGGCAGAATAGGATTTTTCTCAGATTCTGATAAACATTACCGCATCCTGGTATGGAAGAGTGTCTCTCTCCAAGTAATAGATCAAGGAAGAAGCAAGACACAATTATCTCTTTCTTGACTCATTGCAGAGCTGAGTATCTGAAAGGAATGATCTAAGGAGGAGGAAGAGACACAGGAATGACAACGCTTAAAGTAGTGCTTCTGGGTCTGCTAGCTGTACAAGGGCTGCCAATCAAACAGGGAAATCAAAGCCTGTGGCATGGTCACCCCAGACTGACAAAGGAACTCCCCCTAGAAGGAGGCTCTTGGACAGCTGTCTTTTCTCACAGATATAATAGCTTTTTATTCTAAACCCTAAAATGAAACTCTTGCCTTTTCTTTAATGCTTATATCTTATCATTGAAGATATTTTGGGTAAATGTTAATGGAAAGATCACAGAAGGTGATTTCAAAATCAGATTTCAAAACGAGAAAGACCTAGGTATAAATCTTGGCATTCTGGTCATTCCATAAGTGTGTGACCTCAGCAAGTCATCAGATTTTCCTCGGCCTCGGATTTCAACCCATAAAACAAAGTTAAAAGTGCACACGTTGGATGGTTAGAAGAGGCTTACTGGAGCTGACATAGAAAACGCCCTGTGCCGATATGCTCACATTCCGTCCCCTTCCCTCGGGGACAGAGCTGTTGGCCTCCCTCCCTCCAATTCACGTAGCATCTGCCTTCAGGGTCAAACACAATTCCAAGTGCTTTCCTCAGGTACTCCAGTTTCTTTCAGCAAAAGCTCCAAGTCTTTGAGGTTGCTGGGATCTAACATACACAAAGGAGTAGACATTTGACTCCGGGAAACTATGTCAAGGAGCAGCAGGACCAGCTTTTTCAGGGGACCTGCCCAAAAAATCAAAGTGCTGGCCTCATCTGTCCTTTGCAATCTGAACTAGTTTAAAGCCACATAAAGGAGAGCAGTTTGGAAGCCCATATAAAATCATGTTCTTAATAGCTTTGGGAATCCTTTTCTGACAATATTTTTGAAAAGTCCTTGAATGCCTATAATAAGAAAACGCACATGATTAAAACTCTGTCTTACTGCAGACTTTGACGATGTCTGTTACACGAAGCAGTGGAACCTCCCAAGGCCACTTTAAGCTGGAGTAGCAGTGGCTTCTCACATTCTTTGGAGATGGCAAAAGTCCAAGGATAGAACGGTTTTGAAAGAAGGGAAAGGCTAGCACACTCCCATCGATGCTCTTTTCCTTCTCTTTTCAGTTAGGCTGTAAGGCATAATAAGAGGAGGGAGATTGGGAGTCTTACAGAATCAGATTCAAATAATTCCAGCTTTACTTACCACTTCTATGATCTTAGGGAAAGTATGTAATATACTCAAGTGTCAGTTTCCTCCTAGTTAAAAGTACCAGGTCTACCTCTTGGGACTGAGTAAAATAATATATGTAAACAAAGTGCCTGACAATCTGTTGGGGTTAGTTTCCTCCTTTCTTCCTCCCCCAAAGCATCTCTCTCCCTACAGTCTCCACATTCTTCAAAAGAAGGTGCTTAATCAGGGACTTTATAAGCCACAAGAAGTTGCAGAGCCGCCTGCACTCAGAATCTGGGATCAGCTGTCCTCCCTTGCTAGAGTCATGGTGGTCTTAAGAGGCCAGCTGCACCAGCATGGCATGCCAGGTTAACCAAGGCCCACGTACCCTAAACAAAAGACTTACAAATAGGCCAGTCTCATTTCCAGATACTGTTTAGAAGGGCCAGGGCATTATTTAGAATTTATTATTATTTACTACTTAATGCAATAAAGTTATTTACAATTATTTTCTTGGCCAAACTGCAGCCTAATATCCAGACTGAAAAGAAAGGGTGTAATATTAAACAGAGGTGTAGTAGATTGAAAAACACTGCCACAATATTGTGCAGCACCTCCCATCAAGAGAGGAGTTTGCTTCCCCACCCATTGAATTCAGCTAGGATAGAACAGAATGTGGCACAGTAATGTAAGGCCTCAAAACGCCTTGCAGCTTCCACAGTCACTCTTGGAATGCCCCTGCCTACATACAAGCACCAGCTAGACTACTGAATGAGGAAAGACCCTGTGCAGAGGGAGGCCCTGCACCAAGGAACCAGTGGAAATGCCAGGGACTACAGCTGCAGGGGTGACCCAAGTGAGAGCTAAAGGGAAACCACCTAGCTGAGCACTGCCCAAATATCTAACCCGCAGAATCAGGAGACATAATGAATTGTTGTGTTAAGCTACTAAGTTTTGGTACAGCTTGTTATGTAATTGCGACTCAGCTGTGCAGAAGCAGTGATTGAGTGGTAAAGGGTATGTTTTTTCTGTATTTGAAAGTAAAAGTGTCAAAGAGGAACACACACAGTATTAGGTATCAAATACCCTATAGGTATTCCTAGATGCTGTCAGGGAAGGGGAAGCCACTTGGATTCTTGGTGTTTCACCAAAAGCATCCCAGTATCATGGTTCCACATGACAGCAGCCAGCTGTCTCCAACTGGCAGCAACTTTTCTCAACAATGGGGGCAGAACCCTGGCACATCATGAAAGTAAGGAGAACCACACTGCTCCAACAGGTAGAATTCACCACCCAAACAGGGGATGCTGGTTCCAGCAAAGGAAATACAGACACAGAGGCTCAGTTGGAGAGGCAAAGCATTGTGAGGCTTCAGACAGCATTTTACAGGCACAATGGAGGGAAGCAGGGCTGTCCTGAGGCATGTGGGTACCAAAGACAGGCTGATAGTGTGACATCTGCCAGTGTTTATGTGGAGGAGAGTCTGAATACTATGCAGTGTAAAGCAAAGAAGGGGGACTATTAGCTCTACCATCTGGGCCAACAATTCCGTTCCTGCCTGTAACTTACATATCCCATGGGGCAAAACAGACCCCCCTCCCCTCAGGAGGCAGTTTCATTTAGCCTTATTGGTTATGCACCCCTAGCTCTTGATCTAAGTATTCCTTTTGCCACACTCTACTAACACGTACTCTTTCTGGCAGGAATTCCCGTGAATACAATCTCCTCCACCTTGTCAAATGTGTAGTGATGATTTAGTGCCTTTACAGATTAGCACCTGGGCAGGTGCCTCCCACGTGGCCAGGCCTCTCAAACTAGCCCTAGGGCATTTGTTCCCAAAGTGTGGTCTCTGGACCAGGTACAACAGCATCACCTGAGAACTTGTTAGAGAAGCACATTCTTGGCCCAACTCCAGACCTACTGAATCAGAAACTCTGAGGAGGGGCCCAAGCAATCTGTTGTTTAGCAAGCCCACCAGGTGATGCTGATGTATGACAAAATTTGATGTTCTTAACCTCAGCTTCCCACTAGAATTGCCTGGGAGCTTTAAAATTACTGATGCCCAGGCCCCACTCAAGAGATTGTGATTAAATTGGTCAGGGGTGCAGCCAGGGCATGAGAAATTTTAAAAGCTTCCCAGATGATTTTAATGTAGGATCCAGGCTGGGAACCATAGCCCTAGAAAGAGGCAAAGGGTTTCACAGAAATCAGCTGGCAGACTAATTACTAATCAGGGTTTTGCTAAATGTGGCCTTGAGTTTAAGTGGTTTTAGATTTGTATATAATAATAGCCAAGGCTTTTCATTTATACAAGGTTCACTTCAGGCCTCTTTTAACAAAAGAATTTGATCATTGTTGTAACTTTGTGTCTGTAGACCACATGAGTGGGTCTGTGGCTTTAAAGGAAATCCATTTACACTCCACCTGTTAAATAGAAGGATGGAAGACCAGGCTGAGAAAAAGTGCCTGCAGGCACTGATAATCTGTGAAGACAAAAGCATTTGCCTAGATTTTCAATAATGAGACAAGGAAGAATGCAAGTGCAAAACGTGTTAAATTTTAAGCCAGTAAGCTGCATGTGAGATCTGTCAGCTAGCTGCAGCACAACACAGTGAGACAGCAATGCCTCCTTGACAACCAAAGATTCTGGATTACCACCTCTGGTTTTTACCACCAAGTAATTGTGTTTTGGAAGCAAATACCTTGCTGAACTTTTATTTATGGTTAAAACCTATCTATTTAATGCCATTTTTACTATTTTCCACCAAGTCCATATTTTCTAAAATCTTAATCTTGCCCCCCATGATTTGGTTAACCACAGTGTTCTTCAAGACCAAAACCTCTGTTTACTTTGATTAAGGGTCCAAGCTAAGTCTAAGAATTTGTAAAAAGAGTTTTGAAATAGGATACAGGTGACCCAGCAGAAGACAGGACACAAGACCAATGTGGGAGCCAGAAGAGGCTCCTGGCTGGCCCAGTTCTAGTCCCTTAGTTACACAGGCCAAAGGTCATCACTAGGATGTTAGCGAAGAGAAATTCTGACACCAGAACTTACTATGAACCTTTATTAAAGTCAATGCTTCTCAATTTTTAATGTGCAAACAAAACACCTGGAGATTTTATTAAAATACAGGCTCTGATTCATTAAGTTCTCAAGGGACGCTGATGCTGCTGGACCATGTACCACACTTTGAGAAGCATGTTTGGGAGTGTATTGTGGGCATGTGCAGTGTAGGGGTGGGGATGGGGGTAGGAAGGCACCAGCTTGAGCCCAAACCGTGGGATTCAGATTTTTAAGAACACACCTCACACCTACTAGGGTAGTCCTGCCAGGAACCCATTTGCATGAAATGTTGAGGATAACACATCTTAAAGAGAGAGGGAGCTAGGCAGACCAGCCTGGTCCCCAAAACGAAGGCTTCTGTTGAAACAAAGTTGATTGACTGTGGCCAGATTTCTGTCACTCGGGTTTGCATCGCAGCCCAGCACCCAGGACTCAGGCTTGAGTCCATGAGAGGGCAAGTAAGTCAAACCATAAAATCTGAGAGCTCTCTTGTCTCTAAAAATTGTATGAGACACTGCGGGATAAAGCCCTGCTTAACCCCTCACCAGTAGAGGCTATCTAACAGAACTTCTGCAGAGACCAAATCCTGGCTTTGTTGGCTCAGAGGCCCTAGTGAAGCATCATGCCCAAACAGGAGGGGATTATATGAAACAGCTTCCTCAGAGAGTTGAATATCACAGCTGATTTTCTACATCTTAGTCACTCACCGAAGACGACAAATATTATCTATTGAGAACAGTCATTCCAAGTAATCCCATTGTAACTGAGGCCAAATGGACAGGCAGGAACATATTAATATACTGGAATAAATTCATATCTGGCCCTGACGGATTTCCTCTTTGAAATGATAGTGTGGCTACATATTCATTCATTCATTCATCCTAACACTTACTGAGAGCAGAGCAGGGATTACATTAGGTGCCAGGGATCTAAGGACAGCTAAGAGGGAGGACACAGACGCATAAAATACTAAAAAGGCAAGTTGAGAAGTATTGGAGGAATGAAACCTACAGAGGCTACAGGGGGGCAGAAAAAAGCCACTAGTTCTGTCTGGGACTACAAGGTGGAGCTCCTGGAGATGGTGATTGCTGAGCTGAATTTCACAGGCAGGGGAGAAAGAGATACAGAAGGAGGAAGAAAAAGGGTCGTGTAATCAGATGGGCAACATGAATGCAGTGACAAAAGTAACGGCCCATCTGAAGAAGGATGAGTGATTTGACTGGGGTAGAGTTTGCAGAGCTGGAGCACAGAGAGTGTGGAGGGAAGGGGTGGAAGGAGCTAGCACCATAGCCACAACTGTGAGCCGCGGGCCACTCGCAAAAAGGATTCCAAGTGCTCACAAGGAAAATCAACCTCACCAAAGCTCTTGGTGTGCTACTAAGCAGCCACCATATTAAAAAATTCTGTCGTTTAGAAAGAAATTTTAGCACTGTAATAATGTTATTCAACAAATATTTGAACACCTCCACTCTGTCTGGGGAAGAGAAAATATACAAACGAAGAAGAAATGTTGTTCATCAGATTCTGTTCCTGGGTCTGTCACTAGCCAGCTGTTGACCTTGAAAAAAAATCACTGAACTTCTCTGGGCTGGTTTTCTCATCTTTGAAATAAGTAGATTGGATCAATGAGGTTCCACTTAGCCCTCACAATGTATGTGTCTGTAAGACAAGATCAAGTCTCTCAAGGAGCTCAAAATGAAGGAAAAGAGTAGCAATCAGAAATGGCTTTTAAGCATGCAGGTTTACCAAGACTGATGGGAAATCCCCAGGAATTCTTGACATCTCCCCACATCCGCCCCAGCAGCAATGCAGGAAATCTAGTCCGCTATCTTCAGCAGACTCAATGGAACCGTTTCCTTAATGAAACCCCCCTGCAGACCCGAGTGCTAAGCCAGAGGCTTTTCTTTCAAGTCCTCTCTAAAATATCCCATTCCTCCCATTTCCTTCCCCTCCCTCAATCTGGAATAAAATTCAGCAACTTAATCAGCAGCATGTAATTACCAAGGCACCCAAGTGTGTGGGGAATCAGCAAGGATCCTGGAAAGCATCTGGCAGGAGATTTTGTCATTCCTTACAAGACTCTCCAGTAGACTAAGGCCAGTGGAGCAGAATGGACTGTTCTATCAAATTGTTTAAGCCAAATGCAACAAGTGGTTTTATGCTTTTAACAACTCATAATAACACCATTTTATTTCAAAAAGGAAAAAAAAGGGCTGATATGATTTCAAATGCCCCTCCTCCCCTATCCACAATGACAAATACACTGAAAAATGAAGATATTTACTTGATATCCAATATACCACCAACTGAATCAAGAACCTAACATGGCTGGTCTCTTCCAACACCAGCGGGTTTTGCATTTACCACTGAGTGTCAAGATAGCTTCTCTCACTTTCTCTCCATTCTTATGCTCACTCACATACACCCCTCAATTTAAAGCACTACAGAAGCTACTTACTCTGTTATTTGTTCTTGCGTTGCTGAACCACCCAAGCCAGAGTAAACACCAGCCATAACTTTGCTGTGCAGATGGCAATAGGTTGCATAATCTTCCTCAAGGATGTCACATTTTTTTGGCCAATATAAAACCATTTTTTGCAACATATTTCAACTTCTATATTACATACATTCAAAGCATATTTAGAAATGTCTCGATAGTTTTTGGAAAGAACAAAGTAATTATTTGGTTTGTTTCTTAAAAGTCACAAAAAATAGGTTCAATTTTAAATAAGGGGTTGAGTATTCCTGTTGAAACCTGGCACTCTTTGAGAATAAAGCCATTTTTATTATTAAGTAAGTGTTAATTTAAAACAACAACAAGAAGTGCAGAGGGGTTTAAAGTGATTGGTATCCTTAGAAGAGTTAACGCAACTAGAGTTATGAAGGGTAGTCTGCTTCACAGAGTTCCACATTCTGCTAGTGAAAAAAGCCCAAGATAATGATTACCGCTGGCTCCGGCATCCTCTACCAGTCCATCTCTTGCAAAACATAGCCCGTTAAAGTCCAATTTAACTATTTGGTTAGGTACATTCTACTAGAGAAGAATAAAGTATGATGTGATTAGTGATAGCAGGGGAAACCCATTTCATCCTTTACAGCCCCAGTGTCATATGGTTTATCATCCATTCTGTATGCCAATATAAAGAAGGTGGGAGGAGAGAAAAGAGACACACATACACTGTATTTAGCCTATTTACTGAAATCATTCGTTGAATTTTAGAGTTGGAAAAGGGCCTTAGCAATTAACCATCTATTCTAACTTCTGCATTTTACTTATTAAAATAAAAAGTCCACTGGATGATCATTAAAAATGAAACTAGACAGTCCATTATAAAATTTTCAACATAGAAAGAAAAAAAGGAACAAAGTGCTAAAAAAAAAAAAAAAAGGTAAAAATATTTGAGAAACCAGAGGAGGTGGTTACCTACAGTTCATCTGAAACACGACCCATCAGCTGAAAAACTATGTGGACTGCTAAAAGTCCTAAATAATTAACATTTCAAATATCCACTTTGGAAAAAAAAAAAGTGTAGCTTTACAAACCTTGGAGAAAACAAAAATTGTTATGTAAAATTAACATTATTATGAAAGATTTATTACATTCAACTTGGAAATAGGTATTATTTTCATAAATATTTTGATTTATTATTAATGTGGACTTCCCTCACAAAATTTACAATTTAAGTATTCCCAATTGTTTATAGTAAATTGTAAATGTCGGCTGCTTAAGAACTCAAGAGAAATGGGGGCAGGAAAAAAGGATCTGTGGCTCTAACCAAGGGTGCCTTAAAAGTAAGAAAATTAAACTTAGAGGACTGGTATCCTTTATAGATAGAGACTGCAATACAGAGGGCTTGAAAGTATCTGAATTATTGGCATCTTTTTATTTCCCAGGATATTTGGAAGAAGGTAAATATATTCATTAGGGGGAAATGCATTATCTTTTTGTATTAGGGAATCTCTGGTTATTTGACACCGCAATGTGTGCACAGCCATGTTAATAAAGCGCTGACCCGGGCCCACGATGAGTGAAAGCGCATTCCTGATAAATCCACAGAAACGGGGCCTCTTTCTGGACACCACTTCCCAGAGATGCAGCCCCTCGTCTAGTGTGGGTGGCTAATTGTTTTACTGTAAGATGTCTGCTAACCAGCCCAGAAGCCTGCGGTTTTCAAAAGGCACGCTTTGCAATGACAAACCCGCACCGCTGACAGATTTCTTAAACCGTCAGGTAAAAGGGGTTCTCACCTTGCCAGTGTTTGTCCCACTTTCTTCCTATAGCACACACAATTTTTTCAAAAATCACAGAGAGTATCAAGATTTCTGCCCCACTTAAGTAGATTATAACATAAAACAAATCACGAGAATCTCAGCATTTCTGCAAAGTTCCCACCAAAGATGCTCCTAATCACAAATAAAACTATGCTTCACTAAAGCCAACCACGTTTTTGTAACAAAATAAAGATATGTGTCTAAAGCAGAAAATCCATGAAAGCATGTACTTTTCCCAATATATTTCTGGATTCACAGTAATTTACCTAGATTTACCGTTACATAACACTCATACACGGGTGAACTATTTTAATTCTCTAAGCAATTATATTCTAATTTAAGCGACTTTTCCAAACCGAAAAAAAATGTATTTGTGACATAGAAAATACAATATCTCCTTCAACATAGTTATTTAGCACCTTTCCCAACCGATAGCGAGTTCTCAGACATTATGACCTCGTCCTGCCTCCCAGTTTAGTGGTTTCACCAATCCAATCGGGACTATTGTTATTTAGAAACTGGCGGTCTAATTAGTCTTCCCACTGGCAATGAATATTTAATTGTTACTGCTATTTGGTTTTAACAAGCGTTTTTGTTTTGTTTGTTTGTTTGTTAATGTGCTCAACCTTACTGACTTCCCTTTCCTTGAGTCATTGCAATGACTTCTTTTATTTCATATTTTACCTTTTCTCCACGATGCTTAAAGGAAGATGCTCCCCGGGAGACGGAACCAGAGGGCTCGGCCACTCAGCCCCAATGAGCAGAGTCGGCTAGTCCGAGCCCCTAAGCTCCCTCGGGCTTTGACCCCTTAATGGGTGCAGTCTCCGCGCGAACTGCTCGTAAAACCTCCTGGCCCCCGGCCGTCCCACCTCCTGATTCCCAAACTCCCGGCGAAGGCTGACTTAGGTGGCGGGGCGGACCTTACCGATTCCTCAAACCGCATCTTTTGGTCCAAATCGTCCGCCCTTTCTTCGCCCGGAATTTGAAGGCGAGACTCAGAATTCCGAAACTTAACGGTACTTGGGTCCTCGGCTGCCCTCGTCGGTCAGGGTCACTCGCGTCGTCGAACTGGGCTAAGCGCACCCCGCCTATCCCCGCAGAGGCCCCACCCGGGGAGCTGCGCCGAGCGCGCCCGGGCCCCGCGGTCGGCACGCGGCGGGGAGGAGCGGGCGCTCGCCGAACGTTCCCGGGGACGGTCCGGCTCAGGGGCCCGAAGCGGGTCCAGGGATACCAACACCGGCCGTCTCCTGGGATCCTTCCGCTCCCCGCAGGCATGCGACCCCCTCCAAACTCGCTCGCTTCCTTCCCTCTCGTGGAGAGATGTAGTGGCCAGTGCCCCATGTCGCCGACGCCCCGGCCTCAGCCCAGCCCTGGGTAGCCTCGCGGGCATTCAGGAGCTGCTGCTCCCAGCTCCGGAGGGCTCTGCGGACCCGCGCCGGGCTGCCTGGGAGCAGGCTCCGGGTGCCAGGAGAGCCCGGGTGCGCGGCGCTTCCCGCGCCCGGATCCCGGACGGGATGACCCCAGCCGGGAGCCGGGCAGGGGACCAGCGACTCCTACCGCAAAGGGTCAGCCCCGGCAGGGACCGGGTCTGAGCGGTGATGCCCGCGGGCCCCGGCCAGAACTCTCCGAGGCGCGCACTCAGAAAAAGGACGCCGCGGCCCCAGGCGTGTCCGCTGCACCTACTGTCCCAGGTTCCCGCCGAGGCTCGCTTCTCGCGGCTGCAGTCTCGCCTCCCCGCGTGCACCCGGCTCTGCCCCCACCCCTGACCGCCCCATCCCAGTCCCGCTCAGGCCCCGGGCCCCCGCCGCGCCTCACCTGTGAGAAGCAGAACGCCGAGCAGCGCGCACAGCAGGACCCCGGTGTCCCAGCAGCTGACCATGGTGAGCGCGACACGGCCTGCTCGCCCTGCACCCGCGCTCCCCGCGGCCAACGACCCGGCCGCCCGAGCCCGTGCTCTCGCGCTCCGCCGCCGCCGGACCTGCGCCTCGGGAGCCCCTCTCCGCGGCTCCGGCCAGGAGAAACCCACTTCCCCAGGTAATCCTCGCCGCCCGGCGCCCGCTGGCCGCTGCGCTCGAGCCCTGGAGCCCGCTCCGAGCCGCCGCCGTTGCTGCCGGGGGGAAGCCGCGAGGCGTGTCCACCGCCCGCGCCCAGAGCCTCCCGCGGACCTCGACTGAAAGGAGCCGAGGGCTGGGGCGATTTATAACCTTTCCCCAGCCCACTTCCTACCCCGGCACCTCCTTCCAGTGACGTCAAGGGGTCCCCCACCCCTCATCCGCCTCCCCACCTACACTCTTC
>NW_007728196.1:91927-98161 GCF_000696425.1 Galeopterus variegatus | reverse complement strand
AGAGGGGCGGGGGCTGCCGAGGGTGGGCGGCCCGGGCCGAGCGCGCGTGGGGAGGCGCTGGCGACGCGGGCCCGGGCGCGCGGCCCGGCAGGTTCAGGGGCCTTGCTCCGTGCACTCCTGCCCCCGCCCCTCCTCCCGTCGCGCTCAGGAAATCCTTGCAGGCTCCCTCCACCCGGCTTACTCCTCTGGGGGCCGCCCGCAACTGGGGAGGGCACAGGGCTAGAGCTCCAGCCCCTGGCCCCTGGAGCGGAAAGTCCGGGCCAAGGGAAGCTGGCTGCGCCTCCGCGACGATGTCCTTGTCAGGGAAGAGTGAAGCGCAGTCGGGCTCTCTCCCATTGTTGGCTCTTTCTGCGCTGTCCCGCCGCCCGTGACCCCGCAAGTCTGTGCCGAAACGTCTAGGAAGGCGCCAGAGACCCTCCGCACGAGGCACTGGACCAGGAGCGCCCAAGGGGACACGAGGGGACGCTTGCCTGGCACCTTCGGGGAGACTGCGAACCGGCTCAGGTCCCAGGGGAGCGCGTCTGTCTTTTTCGGACGCATGGATGCACCCGCCCAAGTCATTTCCTCAACCCTCTGCTTCCTAGAAGCAAAACAAGGAATAACATCACGATACCTTTTAAAAGCTGAGGCGTGAAACTGCTCCTGCAACGTGTAAGGGCCGTGCACTTGAACTTTAATTCCTCAATACTCGCAAAAGAAATCTTTCTGTTGGCAGCTTGCTACGCGAGATGAGAGACTCTGATGCTCTTCCAGCAAAACCCGGTGAAATTAACTTGAGGCACTAAATCATTTGCGATGACACTAATTCCACGTTGCTCCTCAATTATGTCTCCATTACCTCAAAGGCTGAAATCGTCCTGGGCACCACGGAGCAGCTCAGTCTTGTCACTGTAAATATCGCAGGTCTGAAAAATAGTTCTACTGGAACCTGCCAGACGGTGATGATAAAAGGGACTGTGGTGGCTCCTAAACGGGGCCAGCGACTCTTCCTGAAGGACTGGACTACCTCCCCGCCTGGGAAGGTTGGGCAACCCGAAGTTGCCACATCTCTGAGCACGCAGCAAAGAGGCCCCGGTCGCTGGCCGCCCCACACACGGAACGCGCGTCCGGGCACCTGGAGCGGCGGCAACTGAGCCGCGATCCCTGGGTCCCTCGGGGTTCCGAAGCAGGGAAGCTCAGCGTGGGGTCGTCGCTCGCCTGCGCCTTCGCCAGCCCTGGCTTTCCAGGGCTCCTCGCCACTCTCCCAGGCTTCTTTTCTCTGCCTTACACCTCCAAAATCACAAAATCATCTCGCGAAACAGCTGGAAAGCTAACAGCTGATCCTTTTCCCAACTGGTCCTCAGCTCAGGACACAGTCTGGGAACACTCGCAGAGCCGAAGCGTCCCTCTGCCGCACCTCTGGTGCTTGTCAAGCTGTCAGCATTGCCCTTCCGCAGCACCCAACAGGGGCCAGGCAGCGTGTTAGGGCAAAAGCACTCCCAGCCCTTCTAAGGGGCTTAGAGCCTGGTGAGGAGGCTGACGCATAAAGAGGCCGTGGCAGTGCAGTACCGGGATCACACATCACCGGGGCGCAGAGAACAGGTGCAACCCTCTGCAGGGAACACTTGAGTGCTTCTCAGGAGAGACACTTGGCTGACTCTGGGGGAAAGTGGACCATAGTACAACGTACAAAAGTTTAATTTCATATGTTTTTTCAAATGCTGTTTTGATTTTTTAAACACAGAGAGACAACGCTTCCCAAACCTGCTGCCAGAAATGAATCTACATAGTCTGTGAAGCCAGAACAGGTATTTGACAGACAGCTGAATCACCCTTTACAATCTAAGACGCTAATCAACAATACTAATATATTGCTCAATTATTTAAGTTTAACAGAGTCATGGTTGAATCTGACTTAGATTTATATGAAAACGATGCTGCAGTAAGGGTGGTCCTCCACAAATTCCCCAATTATTGTTTTGGAAAGTTGCAAGCTTTTAATCATAGTTAGCAATTTCTTTACTACTACTTCTTTTGTTAGTTGCATTAGCCTTCTCACAAAGAACTCAAAAATACTACAGATTGTCACAAGGGCTTGCTCATTTCATTTTAGCTTAGATATGGGAGATAAAGGTATAACTCTCAACCCTCTGCCTGAAAGAGATAATACCTTTGAATGAGAATGGGCTACAGCACTCTTCTTACTAAATCACTAATGAAAGAGGTTTTATAGATAATATGATGGAAAAGATCAAATTCAACATGCCTGGTAGGTATAAAAAGCTATTGAAGTAGACTATCTGCTTGCTTCCTGCTCACATACAAAAGAACATTTCATCTGTTTGGTTAGCAAAACCAGACACTCTCTCTTGTTATCAGCTACAAACATTCTCTTGAGATTTCTTTCTCACCCGTGTCCCGAAGCACACTGTTGGTAACGCCCTCCGCTTTAATATTCAGGACCAAACAAGAGTGTTGGAACCTCAGTGTGAGAGACAGGAGGGAACCCAGGGCCTCATCTTCCTACAAAGGACCAAACTTGGAGCTACTGAGCTGGCAGTCTCTGAGGCTATCAGGAATTTCTTCCCCCATGGGTCAGGTAGCTTGATACAAAAGAAAAAGTATACTCTTTGGAGTATACTCCAATTGTGGAGCTCAAATATATGTTTGGTTACAAGAACAAAACGATCTTACAAAACTCTTTTGTGTTATATGAAAAACACCCTCATACTGCATATTCTCTGGACAGTTTAGGCTCCTTGGTGTAAGAAGCACACGCTCTCAAATCTCTTAGAGAAAGTTCTGCTGAGTTCACCAGGCAGGGACATTTATGTTTTAGTTGTCAGATGTTGATAAGTCCGTTGGCTGAAAAGTCTTGCTGTGGCGACCTACTACTGTGCCTGAAAATTCCCCCATTTTCAAGAACTTAAAACCTTTAAAACTGATTTTAAAAGCCATTCAACCCATCTACCAAGCCAATTCATGGATTTCCTTTATAACATCTTACATGCTCCAGTATCTCCATGTGAAAATTTATTGAACACTGAAAACATCTCCTATGCCCTGGGTAATTCTTCAAATGACATGCTCTAGAAATTCCTTCCATAACTCCCCTTAGAAGGTTCCAGTTTATCAGAGTCCCTGCAGGTGAGATACTCAGGATTGAAAATGCAGCACAACTATTATTTCACTCCTGCTAGAGACAGTTTGTCTTCCAGGCAGAGAGAAAAGCCTGTGGGAAGGCCCAGAGGTGAGCGAGAAAGGCAAACAGTTCAGATGGGAAGAGCAGCGAGGGGGAAGGACAGGCCGGTGCCACAGAGCACGCAGGGGCCACAGGCCATGCACATCCTCGCTCCTCCCGTTCTTGCTGAACATGCTTTAGTCTGTCGCTGACTCCTTTCTCCCTTGGATAGGTTGGTGCAGCTGCCGTTTATATGATCTCCTTTTGATTTACTAGGGGTTCTGGCTGATTTTTGAGGCTGCATATCCCAGCTCTGGACTCCTAGTTTGCCCTGCTCCTCCTTCTACTCCCAGGGGCTGTGACAGAGATACTTTACTTCTGTTACTGCAACCTGAGATCGCAAGAGCATTTCTGTTGGCAGCTTCATACCTTGGACTCTTAGGGAACCTGCTGTTGGTTAAAAACCCTGAGGCTTGCTCACAGGGGCTGGTGTCTGGCTTTACTTGCCCAGCCACAGCTTTTGATGACTCATGTCACAGAACCTTCTGCACTCTTTTATTGCACTTCTCATTTGAGTTTGTCTGTCTGTTTGGCCTGTTGAAATCTTTTTGGTCTCTGATTCTGCTGTTCAGTGGATTTTCTATATCTCCTACTTCAAGTTATCCACAAAAATGATAAATGTGCCTTCTGGATCACCATCAAAATTATTTCCTAGGACAGAGCTGAATGAATGAATGGAGGTAGAAATCTGTAGGGCTGAGTAAACCAAGGAATGACTCAGATTATTCCTTTGTTTCACTTTCTCTAGATGTATGTTCACCAAAGGAGACTGCAAATGAACTCATTAACATTTTCTCATTAACATATTAACTCATGATTTAGGAATAATTGATGGTCCTAGCAAGAGAAAATAAGACAGATAGGTTTTAGTCAAGGCATTAAGTTAAAAAAAAGTTTTTAAAAAAGACCCAATTAAACAATCAGGAGGAAGTGGTTCATAGAATGGTGCACGATCCAAGAAATGTATTTTTTCATTCATTAAATATTTTTTGAGCACATACCCTGTAGACAATGCTGTGTTAGTCCGATTGAAAATAGTAACATATAAGATATAATTATTGCCCTAGAAGTCCCTACGATACATTTGAGAAAGCCAGACTCTCATGAAACATTAGGAAACAATTCTAAGACAATTAAAAGTGAGAATAATGTATGGTTATGAGTGCTAAAAAGAATTACTAAACTGGGAAATGGTTTTGAAGGTAATAACATTTATATCAGCAGAGAGGAGAAGGCATTCTGGAAAGGAGAAAAGGCGAATAAAACCAGTCAACTATGGGAGGAAAGGGTGGGGGCAGTTGAAGGTGGTGGGTGCCAGAGAACAGGGAGGCGGGGCTTGATGGGAAGGTTGAGGGGCCTTGAATATTTGGGAGGTACATTTAATGTGTTTCATCCTGTCACTACCAGGAAGGGATGGCTTTAGGATGACTAGACTGGCAAATAGTGGATTAAATGGGAATGAGGCTGAAATGAGGGAAACGAACTAAGAAATAAACTTACCAAAAAACAAGGTATTAAGAGGTGTTAGGCTGGGACTGGCCCCATGATGGGCAGGAGAGCGTGCAGGGCAGTTCCATCAGTAGTTAAGAGAAGGGATGGCTAAAGATAATTACCTTTGGGATCAAGGTGAGGGACAGAGAAGAGCCTGAGAGAACTCCAGGTTTCCAAGAGGACTCTAAGAAAGCTGAGCATTGCCTGATGGGACGTCTTGTCGGGGGAGGACTTGGTTTCAGCCATGTGGGGAGAGTGAGCAGTTGCAAGCAACCTGTTTTACTTTCCTGCTTCAGCCATGGCAGAGTTTAAAGGGGTTGCATGACTCAGGTCCAAACATTTTATGGAACTAGAAACTCAACAGATAGTGCTATATTCCAACTCTAAGCAAACAAACAAACAAAACTGTATGTATATGGGATAGTTGATTGATAGATTGATAAATAGACAGGCAGACTGAGTGAGTTCTGTATAGTGGCTAGGCTCTGACTAGGAAGTTTATTAAAAGGCATGAACTGAATTTCCACCTCTGAGTCAGGAGGGTTGACTAGCAGTGTCCTCCATCTTCAGCCTGCCTTCTTCGAAAGTTCCCCTAACTCCAGACACACCCTCAGGGCAGGTCAGCTGGTGACTTCAGTGGAAGACCAGCCCTTTCCTTCCTGCGCCTCTTCCAGGCTCCTCCTCGATGCACTTTTGCACTTTTCGTGAGTAGCAGAAGCAGCAGCAGTCCTAGAGACGCCTGGACACACTGTGCCCCTAGATCATGGCCCATCTGAGCCAGACGTGCACAGACGTGGCCCTGGAGCTCTCTGCAAACCTGGCATTTGTAAGAAAGTTAGATCCCCAAGCTCACCTAACCCTACTGTGGAGGGAAGCATGAATGTAAGTGGCTTTAGATTTTTCTGTTAAAAAAATAATAGTCCGTAAAATTAAGTTCTAGCTCAACTGAGAATGTTGCTTCCAATTATTACCTGAAAGTCACAACCTCATAAGCTGCTTTCCACTAATTTTAGATTGCTAAATAACTTTGTTTTTAGAATTTCTGTTATAAAAATTTCCTCAGAACACCTATATAAAATATGGGATCACTTTTTCTGTAGTTTTTAGTACAACTCCTGTTTATCCACATAAGAGGGAAAAAGTTAATCTCAAAATATGACAAACAAATCTGTTTTTAAACATAAAACACATCAATGTCAAAGCATCAAGTCAAATATTAGTGTAGTTTTTCTTGCTAAAATTTAAAACCTAGCCAAATAATAGTTTATTATTTAAATAAAATTCCTTTTCTTCATATACTGAAGTCATCAAAGATGAAGTGATAAAACGTCTGAGATTTGTTTTAAAATTATCTAAGAGGAGTAAAGATGAAACAAGACAGCCATATATATATATATATATATATTTTTTTTTTGTCTTTTTTCGTGACCGGTAACGAGATTGCAACCCTCGGTGTCACGCTCGCACCACACTCAACCAGTGAGCAGACCGGTCTCTATATGGGATCTGAACCCTCGGCGGGA
>NW_007728196.1:85575-91782 GCF_000696425.1 Galeopterus variegatus | reverse complement strand
TTTTTTTTTTGTCTTTTTTCGTGACCGGTAACGAGATTGCAACCCTCGGTGTCACGCTCGCACCACACTCAACCAGTGAGCAGACCGGTCTCTATATGGGATCTGAACCCTCGGCGGGAGCACCGCTGCGCTCCCATGCGCCGCACTCTACCGAGTGCGCCACCGGGCCGGCCCAGACAGCCATATATTGATAATGTTGAAGCTGGGTCATGGGTATACAACTCATGTATACTTCTTTTTTCTTATGCATACATAAAGTTTTTTCTTAATAAGACATATTTTTCTTTCTCAGTCTGAAACTGAAAATGCAAACTATCAGCCTAAAGTAAATTTTGGGATCTGAGCCAGAGGCTACAGAGAAAAAGAGGGACAAAGAACATTCACTGGGAGCCAGAGCTTTGGTTTCACTGATACTAGAAGACACATGTCTGTCCCATGAGTTTCAAGCACAGCCAGTGTTTGATGAAGAGGTATAAAACAATCAGAAGGGGAAATAACTCATCGTTATTGTTACAATAACATTCATGTTACAAATGATCTGGATGTGAAAAGCACTGCTGTGTAAAGAGCAGCACAGATAAGTAGAAACTAGACCAAGAATACAGAAGAGGAGAATGGGAGAATTCTTTACGAGGAAAATATGCTGTCTCTGCAATGGACAGGAAGGAAATGCATAAGCTTTTAGAGTCCTTATGTTTCTCCATTATATTTATTTTAAAATTATGAATGGAAGAGCATGGTGCTGATAACACCAAGGTCCAGGGCTTGATCCCTCTACCAGCCAGCTGCAAAAAAAAAAAAAGAAAGAAAGAAAGAAAAATAAAAAGAAATATAAGAAAATTTGTGGATGGAAATCATGAAGTAGAGAAAATGAAATGTAGAGTAAGAAGATAGAAACTCATGTTCTACCATCTAACGACGTTATTTAAAAGGGCTTTAGGGCTGCCCAGTTAGCTGAGTTGGTTAGAGCACAGCCTTATAAAACCAAGGTCATGGGTTCAGATCCCCATATGGCCAGCTGCCCCCCAAAAAAGGACTTTAAAAACTATGTTT
This sequence comes from Galeopterus variegatus, assembly GCF_000696425.1. Lineage (NCBI taxonomy): Eukaryota > Metazoa > Chordata > Mammalia > Dermoptera > Cynocephalidae > Galeopterus > Galeopterus variegatus. The sequence continues at coordinate 90,729 of NW_007728196.1, read as the reverse complement.
CTTACAAACAAAACTATCAGAATTTTGCAAGCATCCTAGGCAATTTTAGGAACAGGAAGACAATATTGCAAGACAATTGGCCATTGTTTTTAGAACTTATGAAGAAAAGAAGGCCCAATGATTGGAAAAGAAAAGAAATTCAGAAGACAGACTGATGGAGATGAAACATAGAATTAGAAAATATTAGTGTGTGTGTGTGGTCTAGTAGAGGTCGAGTCCAACCACCTGATCTTAGTTTAAAGAAACGGTATTGAAGTGATGTGCTTGGCCCACAGTCACACTTAAATCACAATGCAGAGGTCACTCTTGACCTGCTCAGGCTTATGGCTTAGACTTTCTCCACCCCAGCACCCCTAGCCCTTCTGGTCTCTTCACAGGAGGACAGAGCTGGTTCCTGAAGACCCCTTGCTCCATCCACTGGATCTATGTGAGACGATCTCATCAGTCAGTGAAAGGAAGGCAGGATCTGCCTGCAGCGGATCAGTTCAGATCTCATTCAAGTAAAGATCATTTACTCTGGGCTCAGGGTCACCTGACAAGAGTGAAAATGCAGACTGGAATTCAGGTCCTCTACGGTATCCAAAGGAGCTGTCATCATTTGCTTATGCTGGGACATTCCGCACACACCTGGAACACTCTGACAATTTTTGTCTGCCTATTCAACTCTCGCCCATGGTGTGAGTGCTGACCCAAGTGCCATGTGCACCCTCAAGACTTCTGAGCACTCTGGTCAACCAGAGCCCCCATTCCTCTAGAATGTACACGTCTGAATTTTTATCCTTTACTTTCTTGTTTAGAAATTGTAGGGAACTGCAAGGAGATGTTTTTAGTTGTTTAAGTGCTTGCTTAAACAGCAAATATAATGGTGAATGTACCAATTAGGAATGCTTTTGTTTGCAAGGAACAGCATACCCAACTGTATTAGTTGCTTATATTAACAGAAATACCTGGAACTGGGTAATTTGTAAAGAAACAGTATTTATTGCTTATAGTTTCAGAGGCCGGAAAGTCCAAAGTCCAGGGAACACATCTGGTGCCTTCTTTGGTTGTGACTTCAGTAATGCAGGGTCTCACACTGCAAGAACGACAGAAGCAAGAGAGAGCTAATCTCCTCACTGGCTTTCCTTTTAAAGCCCTCAGAACTACACCCCGACCACCAGTTTTAATCCATTCACTAGGCATGGTTTTTAGAATCTAATCACCTCTCCAAGGCTCCATCTCTCAATTACCATAATAGGATTTCCCACCCTCTTAACATTGTCACCAGTGGGGATCAAGCTTCAATGAGTCTGGGGGGACATCCAATCCATTTCATACCTCCCCTGGCCCCCCGAAACTCATATCCTTTTCATATACAAATACATTCATTTCATCCCCAAACTCTTATTTCAGCTCAAAAGTGCAAAGTCCAAAGTCCCATCTGTGAAATCAAAACAAGTTTTCTACTGCCAAGATACAATGGTGGGGCAAGCATAGGGTACATGTTCCCATCCAAAAAGGGAGAAACGGGCCAAAAGAAAGGTGTAATGGGTCCTAAACAAGTCCACAATCCAGCAGGGCGGGCATGAGATCTCAAAGCTGGTGAATCACCTATCTTGACTCCATGTTTGATGTCCTCTGCACACTGGTGTGGGGTTTGGGCCTCCAAGTCCTTGAGCAGCTCTGCTCCTATGGCTTTCCTGGTCTCCAGCCACGCTTCAACTCTCCCAGGTTGGTGTTGCACGCTGGTTACTCTACAGATCTGAAGTCTCCATGGCAGTGGTCCTTCTCCCACAGCTCCACTAGGTATGGCACTAGTGGGGCTTCCTGCTGCAATTCTGACCCCACATTGCCACTGGGCATTACTCTAGCAAAGGCTGTATGCGGTGACTCTGCCTCTGTGACAGATCTCTTCTTGGGCCCCCAGACTTTTCCATACACCCTCTGAAACGGGCCAATTTAGCCACAGCTGGAGCAACTGGAGCAGCCAGGGTGTGGGAAGAAGCATCCCATAGTGGCCCTGGACAGTGAGCCCAGGGAGGATGCCTCAGGTCTGTTCTCAGAGACCATTCTCTCTCACTAGGCCTCTGGGCCTATGATGGGAGGGGCAGCCTCGAAGATCTCTGAAATGTCAGCAAAGTTTTTTTTTTTTTTTTTTTCCATTTTCTTGATAATCCCTTTCTTTCTGTAAAATCTCCTTAGCAAAGGGTTGCTGAGCTACACCATTGGTTTCCTCTGTTGAACTGACTTTCTCATTCTTTATGTGGCCAGGCTGGGAGTTTTCCAATTTTTTGCCCTCAGCTTTCTTTTTAATTATAGATTCTGCCCTTACTTCATGCCTTTTCTGCCATTACTCAGAAAAACCGTTACAAGTATCCATGCAGCCTCCTTTGAAATTTCTTCCACCAAATTCCCTGGGTCAGCACCTTGAAATTCCACATTCCATAAAACTTTGGGGCATGGACAGAATGCAGCCACATTCCTTGCAAGTTCATAGCAAGGGTGATCTTTGCCCCAGTTTCTAATAAGTCCCTTCTCATTTCTATCTGAGACCTCCTTAAAATGGTTTTTACAGTCCATATTTCTATAAGCATTCTGGTCACCACCATGTAACCGGTCTTTAAGGTGTTCCAAATCTTCCCTGGTTTTCTTGTCTTCTAAACTCCCACAAGCAGCTAGGCTTTTTCTAGCATGCTCCTCCAAATTCTTCCAGCCTCTGCCTAATACCCAGTTCCAAAGCCACTTCCACATTTTCAAGTATTTGTTATAAGCAACATCTCACTTCTCCGGTATCAGTTTTCTCTATTAATCTGTTTTTGTGTTGCTATAACAGAATACCTGAGACTGGGTAATTTATAAAGAAAAGAGGTTTATTTGGCTCATGATTCTGGACCAGCTGCATCTGGCATGGGCCTCAGACTGCTTCTACTCATGGCAGAAGATAGCAGAGCAACCAGTGGGTGCAAGAAGATCACATGGCAAGAGAAAGCAAGAGAGAGGGAGGGGAGGTGCCAGAGTCCTTTAAACAACCAGCTCTTATGGGAACTAACAGCGTGAGAATTTGCTCACACACACACACACACACACACACACACACACACTGTATTAGTCCATTGCTGTTGCTTATAACAAAAATACTTGGAACTGGGTGTTTTATAAGATAACAAAATTTACTGCTTATGGTTTCTGAGGCTGGGAAGTCCAAAGTCCATCTAGTGTTGGTGACAGTGACCTACAGGTTTCACATTGCAAGATGGTAGAAGCAGAGAGAGCAGAGAGACACTCTTCTCTCTTCTTTTAAAGCTCTCAGAATCACACCCCTGACCACCATTTTTAATCTGTTCACTATGGCATGGTCTTACAATCTAATCACCTCTTCAAGGCTCCACCTTTCAGTTACCATAATAGGATTTCCCATGCTCTTAACAGTCACAGTGGTGGCCAAGTTTCTAATACATAAAACTTGGGGAACACAATTCAAGTTTCAGTGAGTTTTGGGGGGACATAATTCAATTCACTACACACACACACACACACACACACACACACACACACACAGCACCACCACCAATAGCATTAATCTATTCATGAGATATCTATCCCCATGACCCGAGTACCTCCTAACACTGCTACACTGGAGATCGAACTTCAACATGAGCTTTGGCTGGACAAAGGTTGGAGGGACAAAAATATCCAAACTATATCACCAGCTAACAGTAACTTAGGCAATAAAGACAAAATGTAACAATCTCACATAGTAATGAGTCTGCAAAACACAGTTCCAGATTGGATGTGGCAATTTCACAATGTGATGTAGTACCCAGGTAGGCCTTCTCTGATTTCTGCCCTGCCATCTCTGATGTTGCTTTAGGGTCATGAGGCAGCTTGTACAACTACGTTTAAGGCAGGAAGTGCGGCAAAGTGGTCTTCTCCTTGCTGAACCCTATCTATTTAGTAAGTAAGAAAAACTCTCCCAGGAGCTACCCAGCAGCATCTCATTGGCCAGAACTGGGTCACATGTCAACACTTAGAACAATCACTGGCTAAGGGGAATGGAACATGACTGGCTTAGGCCAATCAGGATCCCGCCTGCCCCTTTCCCCCACGCCCCCGCACCTGTACATCCTGGGCAGGGCTGGACACTCCCTCACCTGAAACAAAGGCTCTCTTTTCCCCTCCTCCCAACCTGAACAAGATCAGGGGTCTGTTAGAAGCCAAGAGGGAGATAAATTATCTTTTGTGTGAACAAAATCAGTATCAATCACAGTGAGTTTATGGGTAGTCATTGATCAATGACACATAAGAGCCATAAAAATTGGCCTTCCTAAAACACAATTTACCTGGTGTCACTTCCCAACTGAAAACTATAGAGTATCCACATTCTGCCTGTTAAAATAGAAAAAGCAGTGAACTTAACTTAGAATCAGAAGAACTGATGACTTATTAGCTATGTGGGTAAATCAATTCACTTTCTTGAGTCTCAGGTTCCTCATTTGTATAAAATGAGTGAATTAGATTTGCTTTATCCCCTTTAATCCTAAAACCCATGTGTCCCCTCTGGCTTCAAAAGCCTCCTCAAATATGGTCAGACATACATATTTAATCATATTTTCTACTTATTTAATTCTATTGATATTCTTACTTCCTTTCAGCCAGCACCTTTATTGTCACAGAACTCACCATGTTGTTCGTTCATTTATTCATTCATTCCACAGGCATTCATTGAATGCCTACCAAGTTCTGGGCACAGCATGAGATCAATTCTCTGGGAAATGGAAGAGAAACAGCCAAGAGGGACTTGGGTCTCTGGATGACATAGAAGAAGCCCTGTACTGCCTACTTTTCCTAGATTGTTTCATGAGAAAAAATAACATATCTTTGTTTTGAGCCACTATATTTTTGACTCAGCTTATACCATAACTAATTTTTTAAAAAGTCTTTCCTGTCAGCTGAATTGTGTCCTCCCCAAATTCATATGCTGAAGTCCTGACCCCAGTACCTCAGAATGTGACTGTATGTGGAGAAAGGATGTCTTAGTCCTTCTGTGCTGCTATGACAGAATACTACAGACTGGGTATTTTTTTTTTTTTTTTTTTTTGGGTCTTCTGAGAAACTCCATGAACAACTGTATCTAAAGGCAGCCTGTTTAGGAGAGAAGAATTTTACCCGCCAGCT
>NW_007728196.1:72213-85523 GCF_000696425.1 Galeopterus variegatus | reverse complement strand
ACAGACTGGGTTTTTTTTTTTTTTTTTTTTTTTTGGTCTTCTGAGAAACTCCATGAACAACTGTATCTAAAGGCAGCCTGTTTAGGAGAGAAGAATTTTACCCGCCAGCTTTTCTTTTCTTTTTTTTTTAATTAGCGTATTCATTATTACAAATTGTAATTATTCTTTATGGCTCTTACCTGACTAATCACTCCCCAACGGACTGGATAATTTATAAAGAACAGAAATTTATTTCTCACAGTTCTGGAGGCTGGGAATTTGGTGTCTGCTGAGGGCTATATCTTCCAGAAGGGAAAAATGTGTCCTCACATGGGGTAAGGTGGACAGGCAAGAAAGCTGAACACTTCACTACTTTTATAAGGGTCTTAATCCCATTCATGAGAGGAGGAGACTTCATAACCTAATCACTTCTTAAATGCCACACCTCCTACTACTATCACACTGGTATCACCTGAATTTTGGAGGGGATACATTCAAACGATAGCATAGAGTCTTTAAAGTGGTGATTAAGGTAAAATGAGGTCATTAAGTGTGGCCCTAATCTAGTATAACTGGTGTCTTTATAAGAAGAGAAAATTTGGACACAGACAGGTGCAGAGGGAAGAACATGCAAAGACACAGGGAGAAAACGACCATCTGAAAGCCAAGGAGAGAAGAAGAAACCAAACTTGCCAACACCTGGATCCTAGACTTCTAGCCTGCAGAACTGTAAGAAAATAAAATTCAGTTGTTTAAGACACCCAGTCTGTGGTACTTTGTTACGCAGCCCTAGCAGACTCGTACGCTGCTCCTGCCTGATTGCTTTCTTAATTCTTAAGACTACAATTTATCCTCTAGTCAATATCATACTATTTAAATCTTAGTTAAAAGTTACTTAAGGGTAGAGAACATGTCTTAAACTTTTAAAGAATTTCTATTGTTAGTGTGATTTTGAAACCAAAAGCTAGACAGACAGTCCTTTAGTGGGACTGATAAAGAAAAAAAGACAGAGGAGACAAAAATTAACAAAGGGGCCAAATCTACAGGTACAGCCCTGAGTTTTTAAAAATCATAAGAAAACTCTCAACTACCAAATGCAAATCATTTTGAAAACTTAGATTAAATTGACAATTATTTATAGAAAAAAATTACCAAATTGGGCTGAAGAGATATCTAGGTAAAAGTGACAGATAGGATTTATATCAAAGCATTTCCCTCCTTTAATATGTAAAGAGAAAAATCATAAAAACCTGCCCCCAAATATTCATTAACAGCAAGCAGGCAAGGATGAAATTACACCGTAATGAAATACGCTTCAAATATTAGTAGCCAAGGAACTTCTGCAGCCGAGTTAAGAAGCATAGCGAGGCTACGCTTCTAATCCTATTCCTACACCTCAACTCAAACTAGAGAGTACGTAAATTCTAAGAATCTTCATTAATGCCTCCCACTAATACCTACTGGAGAGGAGCAAGCTATGTGGGTGTCCTCGTCTTTTTCCCCTTCTGTCTGATGAATAGCAGCAATAGAAAAATAAGCGGACATGTCACAAGAAACAGTCCCAACCTGAAAATATCCTTTCCATGGGCAGAAGAGAGAGAAGGATCACATATTCTAACAAATACTACTATGCACCACAGATAACTCTTTCTTTTTGACTATTCCCTCTTCCTTATTTAAAAAAAAAGTGTGTGTGTGTGTGTGTGTATATATATATATATATATATATATGAGGTACTCAAAAAATTCATGGAAAGATTTGTTTTGTCTCTTAATCCTATTTTCCACATATGAAGTACCCTTGTATATATATGGAATACTCAACCCACAAACTATGAGTTGAAGGAGAAAAACTGTTTTTAGATATAGTGGAAAAGGAGTAAAAAAAAAAAAAAGTCATCCATATTATATCAGAGAAAATAGAAAGTCTGTAGCGAATTGTTCAAGAGGAAAATAAACAGCATGTTACCTACATAAGTATAAAGGTACTTCAAGAAGTTCGTGGAAAAATAGAATTAAGATAATGTGAATCTTTCCATGAACTTTTTGAATACACCTTGTATACTACAAGAGAGGGAATGAAGGAAGGGGGAAAGAGAAAAAAATGAAGGGAAGAGAAAAGAATGGAAAGAATGGAAAGAAAGGAAGAGGCAAAGAAAGAAAGAAAAGCAGACAGTCTGACAAGTGCAAGACTGGCAAAGAGCTTAATTTAGAGGAAAACTTAATTCAAATAAAAGAAAAAAACTCTTCCCAATCTTTTTACACTAGAGAATAATTTTTTTAAAAAACCATGAATTCAAGAAAACAAGACCTCACAGATAATATGATATGGTAAATGTGACAGAGATAATGCTATGTGTTCACCAAATCTTGTGTCATTTTCTTTTTCCTGGGGACACAGGTATTTTGCATTCCCTTACCATTCCCTTGGTGATACAACCATCTGACTAGCTCTGGCCAAATAGTGTACATTCTAGCAATAAATGTAAGTGTGACATGAAAAGTCCAGGCCAATTCAAAACAATACCAGGCTAGCAGGTGTGAGTTCTTTATACTGTCATTTCTCCCAACCCAGCAACTTAGAAGCCCTAGGTGCCGTGCAACATACCTTCAAGATGCAGGTATTCCAGACTGTGAGTTATCTCTCGGAAAGGAACTGCTCAGGAATGCTGTCAGCCCTCAGTTAACTTCACATGAGAGTGAAACCTTGAATTGATAAGGCACTGAAAAGTTGTTGTTAGGTTTGTTACTGTAGCATAACCTACCTTATCCTGACTAATATGGAAAAACAAAATGAAATAAGAGTTTGGAGATAAAAGGACACCAATTTAATACTCAAACAACATCATTACATAATAGATATAAATAATTGGTGTAATTTCTTCCTTAAGTGGTAAAATTCACTAGTATACTTATCTGAGCCTGGTGCTTTCTGTTTTGAAAACATTAATTTTTTTCTTATATATTTTTAAAATGTTTTATTGAATCATAGTTGATTATACATATTTTGGGGGTTCAACATTGACATATGTTGATTGAACCAATATTCCTAGCATATATATTGTTACAAATTGTACTTATTCTTTATGGCCCTTGTCCAATCTCTCCATCCCCCTTTCCTTCCCCCTCCCCCCTCTAATTACCTTAGATTTCTTCTCTCCTTCTGAAAGACTAATGGTTGCTCTGTTGATTTGTTGCCTAGATGATCTGTCCAATGCTGAGAGGTGTGTTCAGGTCTCCTAATATTATTGTATAGCAGATGCTTCATCTGTCACTCTGGAATGGGCTTTGTGGAAAGGGACATCCTCTTCTTTTCTTTGGCCTCTGCTGGTGGCTCTCCTTGTGTCAATGCACTCCAGTGGCTGGCAGACCATCTACGTGGTGGTTGTGGTGTCTAGCTGCTTTCATGGCAGCCATGGTTATTGTGGCTGTGGGGGTCGCCCACATGGAAGTGATGTTTTTGGCATGCTCCTTGGTGCTGGCAGTGTGCCTGGTTTTGGGAGGGGGATTCAGTCCTTGGATCCATGTCTCAGGACCCTGGGTGGGCCCCAAGGTGCTGGCAGTGTGCCTGGGCTGGAACTAATTTTTTGTCCTTTCCTTACTTCTGAAATGGGTAACTTCTGGTGTGGACCAGTACTTCAGCCATGTGGTTTAGCTAAATTGCTGCTTTGCTGCTGATTCCCTACGGAAAGCTTTTTCTGTAGCTCAGGTTTAATGGTGGACCTTATAGGTACTTCCAGCTCTCCAGAGACCCAGTGCACCTGGGTTGTGTAAAGACTGTTCTAGGCCTGAGTCTTTTCATCAAACTGCTCCCCATGAAATTCTATATTCCTGACCAGTCTCCTCTGAGTGGTCCTTCCCTGATTGGGATGCCAGTCAGCTGTCCTTGCTGTGCCTCTGTCTCCCCCACTGCCCATGCTGCAAACACTTCCCATGGGATGGGCCATGTGCCAGTCCCTTGTGACAACTCACCAGCCTCTGAGTGGCTCCTTTTTTTCAGTTGTTGTGGCTCCTTGCTCATATGTGGGTCCACAGGAACCCTATTAGTGGTCTTGCTGGCCTGGGGGCCACCAAGGCCCTCTTCTCCACTGCTGCCTCCAAGCAACTTCATCCAAAGGGCACAGCTGCGGCTTTTTTTTTTTTTTTTCCTTTTTGTCTTTTTTTCATGACCGGCAACAGATCGCAACCCTTAGTGTCGTGCCTGTACCGGACTGGGACCAGCAACGGGATCGCCACCCTCGGTGTTGCTCCCACCCCTTGCTCAGCCAGTGAGCAGCCGGTCTGTATGTGGGATCCGAACCCTCCGCGGGAGCGCCACCGCGCTCCCAAGCGGCGCACTGTAGCAGTGCGCCACCGGGCCGGCCCACAGCTGCAGCTTTTGCCGGCTCCTGATTTGTGCACTCAGCAGCTCCAGCCTGGAAGCGGCCATGACTCGAAATGGTTGGAGTCATTTTTTCTTTCTCTCATCATGGCTTCTTCCACCTTCAGGAACTCCTTAGGTCTCTCCTCCTCTTCCCCTGAGCTCTAGCAGCCCCAGCTTGGCTGTTGTTGCTTTTTTATAGTTGTAAATTGGTTGATTTGTGGGAGAGAGTGACGCTGCAGACTATCTATTCCACCATCTCGACCGGAAATCAACTTATTAATTATTGATTCAATTTCTTTAATAGGTATAGGCCCATTCAGATTGTTTATTTCTTCTGTGACTTTCAGCAAACTATGCCTTTCAGGAATTAGTCTATTTCATTTAGGTTATCAAATTTGTGGGCATAGAGTTGTTCATAGCCTTCCTTTACTATTCTTTTAATGTCCATGGGATCTGTACAGATGTCCCCTCTTTCATTTCTAATATTATAATAATTTGTGTCTTCTCTTTTTTTTTTTTTCAGTTAGCTTGGCTAGAGGCTTATCAATTTTGTTGATCTTTCAATAAAGTTAATGGATTAATCCATTAATGGGTTAGTTAATTAATGGGTTATCATGGGTGTAGAGTGGTGGTTTTATAAAGAAAATACATGAAAGCACTCTTGCCCTTCTCACTATGTGATCCTGTGTTACCACAGGACACTGTAAGAGTCCCCACCAAGAAGGCTCTCACCAGATGCACCCTTTGGTCTTGGACTTCCCAGCCTCCAAAACTGTAGGAAATACATTTTGTTTCTTCATAATACCCAGTTGCAGGTATCCTGTTATGAGCAACACAAAACAGACGAATACACCATACATTTACTTTTAATCTGTATGTGCCTTTATATTTAAAGCGGGTCTCTTGTTTTTTGATCCACTCTGACAGTCTCTGTCTTTTAAGAGTCGGCATTTAGACCATTGATGTTCAAAGGGATTATTGATATAGTTGGATAAATATCTACCATATTTGTTACTGTTTTCTATTTGTTGCCCTTGTTCTTTGTTTCTATTTTTGTCTTTCACTCTTTTCAGCCTATTGTGGTTCCAATTGACCATTTAAAATAATTCCATTTTCTCTTCTTTCTTAGCATATCAGTTATACTTTTTTAAAAAAACTTGTTTTTAGTGGTTGTCCCAGAGTTTGCATTATATAATTATGACTAGTCCAAGCCCACTTGTGAATAACATTATATACCACTTCCCAGGTAATGTGAATACTTTATAAAAATAAAATAATCCAAATTCTTCCCTCCTGTCCCTTGTGTTATTCCTGTCATTTCATTTGACTTATATATAAAGATGCAAACCCCTGACCTTGGTGTTATAACACCACATTCTAACCCACGGAGATAAATGGCCAGGCCCATATGATCTTTTAATTCCATTAAGTTTTTGAAATACCCTCATGTGAACGTATACACACACACACACATACATACACATACACATGTATATATAAAAAATCACCAGCTAGAATTCATATATATATATGTGAATCAACACTGCCACACTGGGGATCAATCTTCCACTTGAGCTTTGGAGGGAACAAACATTCAATCCATGTCAAATGGAGAAAGATATACCATGCTAGCACTAATCAAAAGAAAGCAGGAGTAGTTATATTAATTTTATTCATTACACACACACACACACACACACATTTGAATTCTAGGTTAGTGTGTTTTTTTCTCTTAACACTAGATATTTCACTACACAGTCTTCTCGTCATCTTGTTTGCATAAGGTTTCTGGGAAGTCAGATGTAATCTTTGCTTTTTTGTGGGCAAGGTGTTTTTTCCCTCTGACTTCTTTGAGAATTTTTTTCTTTATCTTTGATTTTCTGTAGTTTGGAAATGATATGTCTAGGTATAGTTTTTGACATTCATCCTGCTTGGTATTTTCTGAGCTTTCTGAACCTGTAGTTTGATGTCTAACATTAATTTGGGGAAATTCACAGTCGTTATTGTTTTGAATATTTCTTTTGTTCCTTTCTCTCTTCTCCTCTGATATTCCCATTATGTGTATGTTACACTTTTTGGTGTAGCACACAGTTCTTGGATATTCTGTTCTGGTTTTTTTTTTTTCAGTCTTTGTTCTCTTTTGGAAGATTCTACTGATATGTCCATAGCACAGAGATTCTTTCCTCCACTGCATCTTGTCTACTAGTAAGCCCATCAAAGGCATTCATTTCCGTAACAGTGTTTTTTGATCTCTAACATTTCTTTATAGCTCTTTCTTAGGATTTCCATCCCTCTACTTACACTGTCCATCTGTTCTTGCATGCTGTCTACTACATCCATTCAAGCCTTTAGCAAATTAATCATAGTTGTTTTAAATTCCTTGTCTGATAATTTCAACATCCCTGCCATGCCTGGTTCTAATGCTTGCTGTCTTTTCAAACTGTGTTTTTTGCCCTTTAGTATGCCTTGTAACTTTTTGCTAAAAGCTTGATATACTAATATACTTGATAAAAGGATTTGCTGTAAATTGCCTAAAAATGTGGTGATGAGGTGTGGGGGGATAGGAAGTGTTTTATAGTCCCATGATTAGGTCTCAGTTTTTTAGAGAGCTTATGCCATGAACTTCACAAGTGCTTCATTTATTTTTAATTAAAAAATGTTACCAACTAAAACTTTTTGACAAAAAGTAGGAAAGGATATTGGATCCAAGTAGATCAATATCCTTTAAAGAGACTAAATTAATGTTAAAAAAAAATCATCTCCTTCCTGCCCACTGCTCCTCCCCCAAAATATGTTTCCTCACATAGTTTCCCAGGTATATTTTAATCTCTATCTCACAAAACTGATCTAGATAAGAGGAGTGAACACTACCCAATTTGTTTTGCAGGGTTACTATGTTCGTGCATTTCTATTGCTCATAACAAAATATACAGAACTTGGTAATTTGTAAGAAAATGAAATTTGTTGCTTACAGGAGGCTGGAAAGTCCAAAGTCCAGGGAACATATCTTATGAGGATCTTCTTTGGTGGCTTTACAGCAAAGCAGGGGTCTCACATGACAGAAAGTCGTGGAGCAGAGAGAGAGACTCTCACATGCACCCCTTTTAAAGCCCTCAGAACAACATCCCTGACCACCATTATTAATCCATTTGCTATGGCATGGTCCTATAATCTAATCATCTCTTCAAGGCCCCACCTTTCAATTACTATAACAGGATTTTCCACCGTCAACAGTTATAGTGGGAATTAAGCTTCTAATATATGAACTTTTTGGGACACAACTCGATCAATCCACAGCATTTGGGCCCTGGCTCCCAAAATTCATGTCCTTCTCACAGGTTCACTCCTTCCACAAAGTCTTAACTTATTTCAACTCAAAAGATACAAAGTCCCATCTGTGAAATCAAAACAAGTTATCTACTGCCAAGATACAATGGTGGGACAAGCATAGGTTATATATTCTCTAAAGTAAGGCAAATCACAACTTAAGCCAAAACGTTTCATTATTTTACTTATTATTTTAGTTACACTAAGTTTCCATTTATATTGTCAGAGCTAGGGCTCAGACCTTTCAAACCCATTGTACAGAATGGGTCCCCAGACCCCTCACATGCAGGTCCATGCCAGGTAATTGGGAAAGATTCCAGGAGCTGTTGGCAGACGACAGGAGCTCAGTCTTCAGCTTCCTCAGTGGCAGCAGCTTACAGGTCCAGCAGTGGCGGTGGCCTTGCGGAGGGTCCCGGGGACACTAGCAGCAGCAGCAGCCTCTAGCAGTAGTAGTGGCCATCCCATGGCCCCCCCGGGGGACTTCCTGGGGGTAGGAGGCACCGTGGATCAGAGCCACTTATCCTTTATACTTAAATCCATAACCCAGGCCACCTGGGTGCACATGCGCAATCACACTAGATGACATCCAAGGAACTCCTGAGCACACGTGCCTATTTACATCAAATGCTCGGCAACATTTTGAACATCTGAGGAGCCCTGACCATTTTCCTATATTTCCCCAAGATATTTCTATTCCAAAAGGGAGAAATAGGCCAAAAGAAAGGGGTGAGAGGTCCCAAACAAGTCCAAAACCTAGCAGGGCAGGCATTAAATCTTAAAGCTGGAGAATCATGTACCTTGACTCCAGCTTTGATGACCTCTGCATGCAGGTGTGGGGGTTGGGTCCCCAAGTCCTTGGGCAGCTCTGCTCCTATGGTTTTCCTGGTCTCGAGCTACACTTCAGCTCTCCCAGGCTGGTGTTCCACTCTGGTAGCTCCACAGGTCTGGGGTCTCCATGGCAGTCCTACTCTTATGGCTCCACTAGGCATGGCACTATTGGGGTTTTTCTGCTGCAACTCTGACCCCATGTTTCCACTTGGCATTGCTCTCGTGAAGGCTGTCTGTGGTGAATCAACCCCTGTGACAGATCTTTTCCTGGGCCCCCAGCCTTTTCCATACATCCTTTGAAATCAGGGTGGAGGCTCCTAAGCCTTCAGAGCTCTGGGATTCTATGAGCCTGCAGACCTAACACCACGTGGATGCTGCCAAGGCGTCTGGCTTGTATTTTCCAAAGCTGTGGGCCCAGCCACACCTAGGGTCAATTTAGCCACAGCTGGAGCAGCCAAAACAGCCAGGGTGCTGGTGTGGGGAGAAGCATTCCGATGTGGCCCTGGGCAGTGATCCCATGGAGGGCGTCTCAGGCCTGCTCCCTGAGCCCATTCTGTCTCCCTAGGCCTCTGGGCTTATGATGGAAGGGCTGGCCCCAGAGGCTTCTGCAATGCCTTCAGGGCCTTTTTGGCCTTTTGTTGATAATCTCTCTCTCTTTTTTTTTTTAACTAATCTTAGCACCATTACATTTTTCTCCTGAATATGCTCTCCGCTTCTCTACCACATGGCCAGGCTGCAAATTTTCCAAATCTTTACACTCTTCTTCTCTTTTAAGTTTTGGCTTTACATCATGCCTTTGCCACCATAACTCAGTGTAGGCTGTTACAAGTAGCCATGCAGCTTCCTTAATGATTTACTGCTTAGAAATTTCTTTTGCAAAGTACCCTGGGTTGGCACCTTGAAGCTCCACATTCCATAAAGCTTTTGGGCATGAACAGAATGCAGCCAAATTCCTTGCCAGTTCATAGCAAGGGTGAACTTTGCCCCAGTTTCCAATAAGTCCCTTCACACTTATATTTGAGATCTCCTCAGTATAGCCTTTACTGTCCATATTTCTATCAGAATTCTGCTTACCACCACATAACCAGTCTCTAAAACATTCCAAACTTTCCCTGGTTTTCTTGTCTTCTAAACTTTCATCAGCATATTAGCTTTTTCTATCCTGTTCCTCCAAATTCTTCCAGCCTCTCCTCAACACCCAATCCCAAAGCTGCTTCCACATTTTCAAGTATTTGTTATAAGCAGCACCCCACTTCTCTGGTACCAGTTTTCTCTATTAGTTTGTTTCTGTTGCTTATAACAAAATATATGGAGCTGGGTAATTTTTAAGAAAATGAAATGTATTGCTTACAGCTTCTGAGGTTGAGAAGTCCGAAGTCCAGGGAACACATCTGGTGAGGGTCTTCTCAATGGTGGCTTTACAGCAATGTAGGGGTCTTACATGGCAAAAAATGGTAGAGCAGAGAGACTAACCTGTCATGTGCTCTTCTTTTAAAGCCCTCAGATAGGGGAAACACTTCAGACATTAGGACTCGGCAAAGACTTTATGAGCAAGGCCCCCAAAGCACAGACGACAAAAGGAAAAATAAACGAAGGGGATTATATCAAAATACGAAGCTTCTGCACAGCAAAATAATCAGTTAGCAGAGAGAAAAGACAACCTACAAAACTGAGGAAAATATTTGCAAACTATGCATCCGACGAGAGATTTATATCCAGAATATATAAGGAACTCAACTTAAAGGTAAAAAGTCAAGTAACCTGATTAAAAACTGGGCAAATGGGCTGGCCCAGTGGCACACTGGATAGTGCACCGCTTGGGAAGTGCGGTGGCGCTCCCCCCCGAGGGTTCGGATCCCACATACGGACCGGTTCCCGCTCACTGGCTGAGCGAGGCGCGGGAGCAACACTGAGGGTTGCAATCCCGTTGCCGGTCCCTGGTCCGGTACGGGGGCAACACTGAGGGTTGCGATCCATTGCTGGACACGGAAAAAGACAAAAGACAAAAAAAAAAAAAAAAAAAAAACTGGGCAAAGGAGCTGAATAAGCACTTCTCAAAGGAAGATATACAAATGGCCAACGGACACATGAAAAAATGCTCAACATCACTCAGCATCAGGGAAATGTGAATCAAAACCACACTGAGATATCACCTCAAGCCGGTTAGACTGGCCAGTATCACAAAGACAGAGAGTAACAAATGCTGGCAAGGAGGTAGGGAAACCCTCCTACACTGTTGGTAGGACTGTAAATTAGTACATCCACTACGGAAAACAATATGGAATTTCCTCAAACAACTACAGCTAGAACTGCCATATGACCCAGCAATCCTGCTGCTGGGTATATACCCAAAGGAAAGGAGATCAGCATGTTGAAGGGATACCTGCACTCCCATGTTGATCACAGCTCTATTTATAATGGCTAAAAGTTGGAACCAACCTAAATGTCCATTGATAGGCAACTGGATAAGGAAAATGTGTTATACTTATACAGTGGAATAGTTCTGTGCCATAAAAAGGAATGAAATTCTGCCATTCACAGCAACATGCATGAACCTAGAGGGAAATTATGTTAAGTGAAATAAGCCAGACACAGAAAGAGAAATACTGCATGTCCTCATTCATAAGTGGGAGCTGGAAAAAAAGAAGGAAGAAAGAAAGAAAAGGAAAAGAGAGAGAGAGAGAGAGAAGAAAGAAAGAAAGAAAGAAAGAAAGAAAGAAAGAAAGAAAGAAAGAAAGAAAGAAAGAAAGAAAGAAAGAAAGAAAGAAAGAAAGAAAGAAAGAAAGAAAGAAAGAAAGAAAGAAAGAAAGAAAGAAAGAAAGAAAGAAAGAAAGAAAGAAAGAAAGAAAGAAAGAAAGAACAATTACAATAATCTCTTGAACTCTCAAAAGGAGAGAACGAACTGAGGCCACCAGAGGTGGGAAAGGGGGAGAGGGAGGACGGGTTAGGGAGAAACTGTAAAGGGCTACAAAAAATGTTTACATTGTGTAATGATAAAAATAAAAACAAAAGAAAATAAAGCCCTCAGAAGGACACCCCTGACCACCATTATTAATCCATTCACTATGGCACGGTCCTGCAATCTAATCACCTCTTCAAGGCTCCACCTTCGATTACTACAATAGGATTTCCCACCCTCAACAATTAACAGTGAGAATTAAGCTTCTAATACATGAACTTTTGGGAACACAATTCAATCAACCCAAAGCAGTTACCATAAGCTTGATTCTAAAACGGAATTAGAAAAATGGAATAATTAAAGCTATTAACAGATTTTACTTATGAACATTGCATGCAGATAAATGATAAATGAAATATTAGCAAATTAAATCTTATTTATTTCACTTGTGAACATTAGATGAAGAACTTCTAAATAAAATATTATCAAATCAAGGAAATAAAAATAATAAATTTTGAAAAATTTTTATTTATTAGTTGTAAATTGACAAATGATAGTTGTATATATTTGTGGGATACAAAATGATGTTATGATTTATGAATACAATGTGGAATAATTAAATCAAGCTAATTAACATATCCATCATCTCAAACACTTATATTTTTGTTGTGAGAACATTTGAAATTTACTTTTAGTGACTTTGAAATGTACAATACAGTATTATTTACTATATTCACCACATTGTGCAATGTTTTGTAAAGGAAAAAAAAACACTTATTCCTCCTGTCTAATTGAGGCCCTGTACCCTTAGACCTTCATCTCCCCATCCCCCTCCACACCTCAGCATCCAGTAACCACCATTCTACTCTCTGCTTTTCTGAGTTCAATTGTTTTAGATTCCACATACAAATGAGAATGTGCAGCACAGTATTTGGCTTTCTGTGCTTGGTTTATTTCATTTAGGATAATGTTCTCCAGTTCCAAACATATTGTCACAAATGACACAATTTCTTTCATTCTTAAGACTGAATAGTATTCCATTGTGTATATACACTCCATTTTCTTTTGGTGATCCATTCTTTTGTTGATGGACACTTAGTTTGATTCCATATCTTGGCTTCTGTGAATAGCACTGAAATGTACATGGGAGTGCAGGCATCCTTCTACATGCTGGTCTCAGATCTGGTGGTAAATACCCAGAACTGAGATTGTGGGATCATATGGTAATTCTAGTATTAGTTTTTTCAGGAACCTCCATATAGTTTTCCATAATTTCTGTACTAATTTACATCTCCACTAACAGTGTGCAAGGGGTCCCTTTTCTTTGCATCTTCGCCAACACGTTAACTTTCATCTTTTTTGACAATAGCAGTTCTAACAGGTATAAGGTGATATCTCATTGGGGTTTTAATTCACTTTTCCTTAATGATTAGTGAGGTTGAGCATTTTTTGATATATCTGTTGGCTATTTGTATGTCTTCTCTGAGAAATGTTATTTAGGTCCCTTGTCCTTCTCTTAATCAAAATATTTGTTTTCTTTCTGTAGAGGTGTTTGAGTTCCTTACGTATTTTGGATATCAACCGCTTATCAGAAGTATGGCTTGCAAATATTTTCTCCCAATCCATAGGTTGTCTCTTCAGTATGTTAATTGTTTCCTTTGTGGTGGAAAAATCACAAATTTTGACGTTGCAATCGTATTGAATGACTGATTCTACTATCTTGGATCCTTGTCAGGCTTCGTGATATATCTAAATATGGTGTCTAATTTTGGTATCCATATTTTTTTAAAGGATACAGAGTAATGAGATAATTTAGGAAATACTCCTCTGTACAATGATGAAGAGAATAGAAAATCATGTACTCTGATTTCTTTTTTTTTTTTTTTTTTTTTTTTTTTCCGTGTCCGGCAATGG
>NW_007728196.1:44621-72191 GCF_000696425.1 Galeopterus variegatus | reverse complement strand
TTTTTTTTTTTTTTTTTTTTTTTTTGTCTTTTTTCCGTGTCCGGCAATGGATCGCAACCCTCAGTGTTGCCCCCGTACCGGACCGGGGACCGGCAACGGGATTGCAAACCTCGGTGTTGCTCCCGCGCCTCGCTCAGCCAGTGAGCGGGAACCGGTCTGTATGTGGGATCCGAACCCTCAGACGGGAGCGCCGCCACGCTTCCCAAGCAGCGCACTATCCAGTGCGCCACCGGGCCGGCCCATGTACTCTGATTTCAAATAAAAGAAATAGCAATTGATTGGCTCAGAAAGACAAAATACCAGAAAACATATTTGAATTAAAAAAAAAAAAAAGCATGGGCTTATCATTGTAAAAAACATGACATTTTTACCCAAAAGATCATCATCAATAATTCCCGGGCCGACCTTGTGGCTCACTCGGGAGAGTGCGGCGCTGGGAGTGCAGAGGCCGCGGGTTCGGATGCTATATACTGATGGCCGGTGCGCTCACTGGCTGAGCGCAGTGCGGGCGACACCAAGCCAAGGGTTACGATCCCCTTCCCAGTCAAAAAAAAAAAAAAAAAAAAAAAAAAAAAAAATTCCCTTAAGTCCCCGTGAAAGGCATATGCATGATGGAAAATCCATAGGAGCAGGAACAGCCTCAGGGGCGTGCAACCGTTCAGTCGCACGGGGCCCCATACTTGGTTTCATGTTCTGCTGTTGCCATCTTGAAATTCTTAATACCTTTTTTTCAAACGGGATTCCACATTTTCATTTTGCAGTAGGCCCTGCAAGTCATGTGGCCGGTCCTGCATGGAAGGGTAATTGAAATAGTTGACCACTAGCTCTATGCTGAGACAGTGGGATTCCTCAGGCTGGAAAGAAGGTGATATGGGCATGTTTCAAATCCACAAGGCTGTGAAGACTGTAGTTGGTCTGAACAAAGAGTTTTTCCCATCATGTCTCCACCATGAAACTTGAAAGTGGAAATTTTAAGATGAAAGCTGGTCTGGCAGGCTAGAGGCTGGAGTATATGCCACTGAACAACTCAAGAACGATTCCAATTCTCAACATTTTAACCCCAAATCAAGCTACAAAAGCTATGAAGCATTATCGTGAAAGGGAAAATAAGTTCTAAAAGTGGACCAAGGGATTGGGGGAGGAGGGAGAAAGGTACGCCCAAATAACAGTGTATGTCCCCAGGATGCCAACAGCCGCCACCCCAAAACTCCTCTGAGCCTGGTCCCCAATGCTGAGAAAAAAGGCAGAGGGAGCCTAGCTCAATACAGTCCATCCCATGAATAGCTCTGTCAAGTAATATATCAATGCTCTGTATTGATCCAGGAATCAGAGCCTTGCTCTGAAAGGTTATATAGACATATCTTCAAAAATATTTTGATACCAAAGTAAATTAGGAATAACAATGAGATCATTTATGTCTTTGACACCAAATCACGAACTCTATACGCACAATTTAGCAAATAAAGAAAACCGAGTAAGAGAAGTTAAGCGGTTTGCACAAGATCGCACACAGGTAAGCTGCAGAGCCGGAACTCAAGTCCCAGTTCTTTGCCCTCTGCTGCACTGTAGCTGGGCCATGTTTCCATGTCCTGAAGTCAACACCGTGGGAGTGATTGCTGTGCGCTCTCCAAACCATCCCGTGGCCCCAGACGTTCATCAGACTTTGAGCCAGGCAGGTCAAGGGTCAAATACTATACGGCATTTTTATCGTCATATGTTGTAAGCAGTAGCATCTTAGAAAATTATTGCCCAAAGAGATACTGTCCAGAGGTAGACATGACAGTCAGTGAGGACATAAAAATGACTTCCTGATTAGGCAGATTTTTCATTCAACAAATATATAAATTCCTACTGTGAGTCATTTTTCCTCCACGATCTTCTTAAGAACCAAGTAGGAGGCCTTTTCTCTTAAATAGTTTAGGTCAAAAGTTCATAAACTATATTTCTGTGAAACTCTGGTGCCCAAGGAACTAGACCAAGGTTTTGAGCAGAACTTTGCAGAAAATACTAAATTAATGGAATCTTTTTCTCTATTTAAAATTTTATATCAAATATTTCTTATAATTTTGAAACCTGCTCTTCATCTCTCTGTACAAAAATCTAGTGTGTGATGGCATAAAATTTTAGCATAAAATTATGTGTCGTGATCTTTGGGCTGGACTCAGCTGTGGCTTTCCCGTTTCCTAGCTGAATGGTCTTGGCCAGAGGCCAATTACAGGGAGGTCTAAGCTTCTGGCCCCTTACTCAAGGCCTTGTACCCAATATGTTTCATGCCTTTGTGTGCCTTTTCTTAAAGTTTCTTAAACTTCTTTTCCTCTAAAATTGCTCATGTGTCTGGCCCCACAAAAGCTGGATCTGCCTCTGCTTGCTGCAAAGTATTTAACCTCTCTGTACTTCAGTTTACCCCCTGAAAAATGAGCATAATCATAGTATAACAGTATTACCTCATTGTTAGAATCAAATGAGATAATCTATGCAAAGTGAGTAACGCAAAGAGTGACGTGTAATAAGTACTCAGTAAATGTTAACTACTATTTAAATGTTAATGACCACTATCATCAATGTCAATTTATTGTTCTGTTTTAACATGTTATTCATTGTACTCCCCCAAGAACTCCATGAAAGTCAGGAGCTCCACTCTCTCTGCCTATCTGAGAACCACTGTTTGGAGGGTCTGGCTCCTTGGAGAAAGAGGTTCTGGACCCGTTGGCAGCTTTATGATTTGGCTGAATTATGAAGTTTTAAGAAAACCTGGGATAATGACCATTAGTTATAGTGGTGAATTACTTTGCATCTTTGAGGTGGAGATCTAAGAAGATAAAAATTTTATAGTAGTCTTCCTTTGGGTATTAATACTACACTGGTACAAAAGTAAATTTTGGTTTTCTCTTTTAAACAAGATTTTTGTGTTGTATTGATGAAAGATAGTAAAAGATCTGTGTTTGTGTTCACCTTTTGAGTAAACTACAAAAAAAAATAGGGGAAATGATGAGAAACGGATTCTGCATCTTTATTTGGTCTTTTGATTACTTAAAAAAAAACTAAGTTGAAGACTTAAGTTTTCTTTCAAAAATATGACATATGTAACTTTATATTTATAAAGATATGTTGTTAACATACATTCCAACAGAACTGTGGTTACTAGAAGTGGGAGAGGAGGAAGGAGAGGGGGTTTAGTGAGAAATTCATTCGAGGTCATGTATTAGTCCGTTTTTGTGTTGCTATAACAGAGTATCTGAGACTGGGTAATTTATAAGGAGAAGAGAGGTTTATTTGGCTTACAATTCTGGGACAGCTGCATCTGGCACGGTCCTCAGGCTGCTTCTACTCATGGCAGAGAGCGGCAGGCAACCAGCGGGTACAATCAGATCATATGGTGAGAGGAAGCAAGAGAGAGAGCAAGCAAGAGAGAGGGGAGGTGCCAGAGTCTTTTTAAAACAACCAGCTCTCGCGGGAACTAATAGAGCAAGAACTCACTCACTACCCCGACCCTTCAGAGAGAGCATTAATCCATTCATGAGAGATCTGCCCCCATGACTCAAGCAGCTCCCAACACTGTCACATTGGGGATCAGATTTCCACATGAGATTTGGGAGGACAAAAGCATCCAAACTCTACCAGGTCACAATGATTACATTTTATAGTGATGAATATACTGATTATCCTGATTTGATCATTACATATTGTACACAGGTATTGATATTCAACTCTGTACCCCACAAATATGTATAATCAATTATGTTTCAATAAAAAATAATAATCTATGTTCCATAATTGTATGAAATTCTTAAAATTCTGATATGTCTTGGTGTATGTTATCAGTCATAATTATGACTATTGTGTAAAACTGTTGTAGGCCATAGAAATAACCAAATTTCTTTATCAATCGCATCTTAATTGTCCACAGTAAATTGCTTTATTTTGGTGCTTTTCTTTCTAAAAGCTCTTTGCAAATCCTAAATTGCTGTGTCTTCAAGGAGGTTCATGGAAATGATGAAAATGCTTTAACAGGTATTCTGAAACACAGTCCTTTGCTGATCACATTGAGATTATTCAGTTGAACTGGAAAACAAAAACAAACAAAAAAGACACTCCCGAACTCTAATCAAAAACTGGATTCATGAAATTGCTAATCTAACATGAAAAAGAACAAGAATTAATTACATGGGACTGAACTAAAGAAAGAATAAAATAATTTTTTGGACTATTGGTTTGAAACACTGCTGATTCTTTTCATGTTTTGTTTTCTAGATTTAAGACTTTTTTTCCTTTTTGGTCTATTTATAGCTTTACAACAACTTGGTAAAGTATATTTTTGTGAGCAAACTTGAAACGTTTCCTTTTCTCTCTACTTGATCTCTCCAGGATTTTGAAACTATTTGTGAATATTCTTATTTTATAGCAATATAGTTATTTGCATGAATTTAATAAGAATCTGTTCTTATAACAGGACACAATTGGAAACACTGGTTATTTCACCAAGGCTTTGATTGGAATGTCATATTTCCAGATATGACCAGACTGCTTTAAGGAATTGAGGTTGACTTTTTATGGAGCCAGTAAAAGCCCCTTGAAAAGACTGACCTGATACCTTGCCTACACAATTACAGGGATCCCGGCCTTGCAATAAGTAAAGAATATCCCTTATTGACAGTCCCAAGAGCCAAGATATTTTGGGGACCTCCAGAAAAGAGGAATTCCTAATTCATACAGGTAATAGTCTGAGCCTTGGTTTGGCTTCCTAAACCTTGAGAGGCTTTTAAGAGACTAATCTGAGATTCCTTATAAAAGTCCCAGCAAGACAATTTAAAGAGTCTATATAACATACCACTATTCTTGCTGCACTTTGTGCAAATAATTTCGCCAGAAACGAAACCTACTTTGCAAATAAATTAGTCTTGTTATAAATATCTTTGGTAAAAACGGGGAACTAGAGAGGGAAAAAAATTATGTTTCAGGAATAACTTATTCTAGCCCTGTCCATTGTTTTTGAGTTTTTATTATCTGGCCTGAATAGTGAATTTTTACTTTCATATAAACAACCTTTGTGCCTGTTACTTTATGGACTATTCAGAAAGTTCACTGGGACACCTGATACACACTACAAACCAGAAAAATGTCAGATTCCCACTGTCTACTCATGTTCCATCTGACGATACTTCAAGCCTGACACCTAAAAACTTCTTGACTGGCTGCCCTCTGGACTCAGAACTGAGTTTATAGTTTGTTCTGACCGTGAACATTTGTTTTCTTTTGTTTCCGTAGAAACGCCTCTTATCTGACGGCTCACACCGTACAGAGGCCTGCCTCTGGTGGAAGCCCATCACAGCACCACTGCCTGGAATGAGATGCATCTCTCAACTGTTTAACTGGACTGGCCTTCCATGGAGCTGAGAGACTGATCCACTGGCTTATGAAACAATTCACCACCCTGATTTCTGGATTGTGAAACTTCTTGAAGAAGTTTCAGAGCAGGGAGTATTGGGGCCCAGAAAGTGATACCCCAAAGTGAAGGCCTCAGAAGCAGCCTCAAAAACAAAGTTTTCCTCTGACCTCCTGCCCTCTTGTCTCTCAGCCTCATTCTCCCTGAGGCCAGCCATAGAAACCAGGATCCTTCTTCTCCGAGGCAGGTCACAGATATACTCTAATCTCCCCCCTGCCTCTCTGTAAAGAAATCCTCTGCCCTACCTTGTCTGCTTGTAGGTCATAAGACCCCCTTCCAGAAAGGGTCCTGCCTCATGCCCAGGAGGAAGGAGTGCTGCACAGAGAGGCCAAGAAGAATCTGAACAGACAGGCCTTGCTGGGCTTCCCCTCTCAGTCTGTGAGCTTTAGATCATTATTTTCTTGTCCAATCACATTTCTACATGGCTGTGCCTGCTTCATAGAACCTAAGCATAAATATGGACAATTTTCCCTATATTATGTGGCTTTCATTCTGTAGGTTCCCATGTCACGTAAAACTATGATCAAATAAAATGTTGTGCCTTTTCTTCTTCTTAATCTGTTTACCAGGTGATTTCTCAGAGAGCCTCCAGGGGGTTGAAGGGGATGTCTTCTCCCCTACAATAGCATTAATAAAATGCTTTCTAACAAAATGAATCTAGAGAGCATAGGCAGTGTTTTTTAACGCAGGCTCTACTTGCATGGTAGGTGGAACTAACTGGTTTTGCAAGGTATTTAGCATTCTTAAATTGCTATCCCCTGGCTCCCAGGCATACATTCCAAATGCCCCCCCCCCCCCCCCCCCCCCCCCAAAAAACAAAAGAAATAAAAAGTACTCAATTTTTGTGAAGTCTTAAAATATCTGCCAAGTGAAAGAATTAC
This sequence comes from Galeopterus variegatus, assembly GCF_000696425.1. NCBI lineage: Eukaryota > Metazoa > Chordata > Mammalia > Dermoptera > Cynocephalidae > Galeopterus > Galeopterus variegatus. Next base: position 65,867 of record NW_007728196.1, on the reverse strand, counting down.
CATGAGTGGGAAAGTGTTTCCCCATCTTATTATTGCTACTAACGTTTTCAAAGACTAAAAGCAAGTCCCCCCCCGTGGGGCCATGTCACTCTTTGTTGGTAAGTGCTATGGTTTGAATGTTTGTATCCTCCCCAAATTCATATGTTGAAATCTTCACCCCCAAGGTGAGAGTATTAGGAAGTGGGGCCTTTAGGGTGTGATTAGGTCATGGGGGCAAAGCCCTTATACCTGGGGTAAGTGCCCTTAAATAAGAGACTGGAGAGAGATTCCTCACCCCTTCCACTATGTGAGGACACAGTGAGAAGTCACCATCTACGATCCAAAAAGTGAACTGTCTATGAGTCAGAAAATGGGCCTTCATCCCACACTGAATCTGCGCCTCGATCTTGGACTTTCAGCCTCCAGAACTGTGAGAAATAAATTTCTGTTTTTTAAAAGCTATGCAGTTTATGGAGTTTTGTTATAGCAGCCTGAATAGACTAAGACAGTAAGTGAAAGTATGAGTGTGTTTTGATTAGGAATGTCCCACTGTATTTTATATAATTACAGAGAAAAGCTGTGCCATTTCAATGTGCTTGAGGTAACGTCTGTGGGTCTCCAAGGGACATTAAGAGAGAAGTGGGTATGTGCGTCCAGCTATCAGAGGCAGGAGAAAGCAATCAGAACAAGCCTTTAGTGGCAAAGTACAAAGGCAGGACCTTGATATCAAGAAACTCCATTGCTGGCTTAAAAAGTTAGCCTGTACTAAGCGAAAGAAGCCAATCTGGAAGGCCACATACTGTATGATTCCAATTCTGACATTCTGGAAAAGGCAAAACTATGGAGACAGTAAAAAGATCACTGGTTGCCAGGGGCTGGGATTGGAAGGGATGAATAGTGAGAGACAGAGGATTTTTCGGACAGTGAAAATACTCTGTGCGATCCTCTACTGGTGGATACATGTCAGTGTACCTTTGCACAAATCCACAGCATGCACAACACCAAGAGTGAATCCTAATGTCAACCATGGACTTTGGGTGACAATGACATTTCAGTGTAGGCTCATCAGTTGTAAGGAATGAACCCCTCAGGTGCAGGATGTTGATAGTGGAGGAGGCTGTGCCTGTGTCGGGAAAGGGGCGTGTGGAGACTCTGTACCTTCCTCTTAATTTTGCTGTGAACTAAAACTGCTCTAAAAAATAAATCTAGTTAAAAAAAATTTTGTAAACCTGTTTTTTTTTTTAAAGAAGTCAACCTTCAGTTTCTTGATTTACTATTCTGAGGGTATTATAAACTTGACTTTTCATTATTTTTAGGATTCACAGAAATCTAAGGCCTAATTTTGTTTAGTATTTCCCAATACCCATGAAAGAGCTAAGAGTAGATATTACTACCCTAAATTAAATAGTTACAAAATGTCATTATGTATTTAAAAAAATTAGCATGTGTGGGAAGTCACCCAAATGAAAAGAGGAAGACATAAACCTAAAAGTGGTGAGTAATCTAGCAATTTAAGGAGAACTACACCATAAAGTTTCACTATTTATAGACTGCACTTACTGTAACACTCAAGTAATCCTGATTCATAGTCTGTTTCAAACCAATTTCACTAAATTCCATTCAGTTAGCAACAGTTACCTTCTCAATCATCTTGGGAATTTTCTTTTTGGTATTTTTTAAATAGATACAATTGACAAAAATTGTATCTATTTATCATGCAACAGTTGTTTTCAAATATGCATGAATTGTGGAACAACTAGATCGAGCTAATTAATATATGCATTACCTCACATACTTATCATTTTTTTCCATGGTGAGAACACGTAAAATGTACTCTGTTAGTAACTTTCAAGAATACAATGTAGCGTTACTAACTATAGTCACTATGTTGTATAACAGATCTCTTGAACTTATTCCTCCTATCTAACTTCTTGGGAGTTTTTTTTTCCAGAGCCTTCTTCATTTTATAAAATCCTTTCCTGAATTTGTTTTCATCTAGAAAGCTAGGAGAACGTAAATTAATTTTTAGTTCCCGAGACTCTACCATAGCTCTAAAGAGTTCTGACAACTGGAGACCAAAACAACCAGGTCAGGGGAAAAGATGGCAGAGGAAGTGGGGTGTTTGGAATTTAGATCTTTTGGGATCCAAAAAAAAGCTGCACACCCAGCCTCAGAAGGGGAGCCTGGGAGACCACAGCAGCTGGAGCCAGGGTATTCCCTCTCTTGATGCCAGGAAGAGAGGAAGCTTTCGGTCCCACCTCTGTCCCTGACCAGCTGCGTGATCCGGACAAGGGACATAACTGCTCTGAGCCTCAGTTTCCTCATTCGTAAAACAGGGATAAAAGCAGTGCATCCTTCATAGGGCTGTAATAAGGAAAGTCATGGAGGTGCTCACTGTGACCAGCAAGTTGTAGATGATGATACCTGTGGCTGTAAAGGTTTTCCCATTAACATGCCACATTTGTCAATCATTCTGGCTGAATCTCTTCATGTTTTAAATCTTCAAGAGATTCAATGTTTTCTCAGTCAAGCCTGGGTGGGGCGACGTGTGTGTGTGTGTATGTGTGTGTGTTGTGTGTACATGTTGTATGTATGCATGTACACACTCAGAGGGGTACACCAGCTTATCTGATGTCCAGACATAAACTCTAGCTTCAAATGGCAAAGAGCCTAATAGAAAAAGGTGGCCAAAACGTAAAGTCTTCTGGTTGGTAGGAAGACAGCTGCGGTACCCATGGTGTTGGCCTGCATGTGCCATTTCACCTTCTCTCCTTCTTTGTTCAGGGCCCTTGGGAGGTGCGATGGACTGAATGTTCATGTCTCGCCTCAGGACCAGAGTTCTAAAAAAGGTACCTGGCAACAGTCCTAGAAGGAGATTACTAAGCAGGAAACCAGTATCAAATCCGAGGCCCAGGAATAGAGGAAGGAAATGGGCAGGGAGCAAGGGATAGTTTGTTGTTAAGTCCCTGGACTGATTAATTTCATGTAGACTTCTATTTACTGCAAGAAGAACAGCTTTAGTGATAGTTGCAGCAATGCATGAAGAAAACAAAAGTTTCATCTCTACAGTAGTTACCTACACAAGTTAAGCCAGCATGAATAGCCCATTGGAAGGCAAGCTGAAATGCAACCATTTGGCTTTTTCCAGCTGCTGAGGAGCCCCCAAAGCCTCCAAGCTGAAGGTTATCAAAGAAGCCTCACAACTCAATAAACCCCTGACTTGTTTAGTGTATTCTGGCTAATCCTTTTGTGAGCAGACTGTGAGGAACAACCTGCCTCTCTGCTGGCAGCTATAAAGCGAGGCGGGAATGCTAACAGCTGGTGTGGATGGACTAAGGAATCTGGAGCTGCTAAGTACAGACAGCAATTTCTATTGACAAGGACAAAGGATTTAAACCTTCTCTCCCCCCCAGCTCTGAGCATTTCTTTTCTGAAAAGTTTTCTTTTCCCTCTAGTTCATACAGTATAGAGCGTGTTCAGGAAAAAAAATGTTAAGGGTTGATGACGGGGAACTTTCAATCCTGAATAACTCCCCACCCCCATGAATCGGTTTGGGATAGCGACCTGCCTTTGCCTGTTGCTGTCACTATTCTGAGACAGATGTTTGCAAAGCAGCAGGAACTCAAACATAAAATCATTCCAGTAGAAGTTTCTTCTCCACTGCACCCGTGGAGCACACCCATGGAATGCCATTGGAAAACTGCCACTGGAGGGCATTAGACATCATTTAATTCACTCCATCATGACTTTTGACCTCTGAATTCATTTCACATGGGTCACCAGATTATTCCCATTATCACCATCAGACATTCATTGACCAATGCTAGGCTTGCAGATACAAGGTGATCCTTTAAAGGGCTCACAGTCTAGCTAGAACATATATATAAAAAGATAAATAACTACAATAGATTTAAATTAGAGTAGCACACTGAATAAGAAGATATAGAAAACCTGAACAGACCAATAACAAGCAAAGAGATTGAAGCAGTAATCAGCAGTCTTCCACAAAAAAGAAAAAAAAAAAAAGCCCAAGACTGGATGGCTTTACTGCTAAATTCTACCAAACCTATAAAGAGGAATTAATACCAATTCTCTTCAAACTGTTTCAAAAAATTGAAATGAAGGCCATTCTCTCAAACTCATTCTGTGAGACCAGCATCACCCTGATACCAAAACTAGACAAAAATGCACCAAAAAAAGAAAACTGCAGGACAGTATCTCTGATAAACACAGATGCAAAAATCCTCAACAAAATATTAGCAATCAGAATATAGTAACACATCAAAAAAATTAAATACCATGATCAAGTGGGATTCATCCCAGAGATGCAAGGATGGTTCAACATATGCAAGTCAATAAATGTGATATACCACATCAACAAAATCAAGAACAAAAACTATATGATTATCTCAATAGATGAAGAAAAAGCATATGACAAAATTCAACATCCTTTCATGATAAAGATTCTCAACAAATTAAGTTTCAAAAGAAAGTATCTCAACATAGTAAAAGCCATACATGACAAAACCATGGCCAATATCATCCTGAATGGGGAAAATGAACATGACAAAGATGCCCACACTCACCACTTCTATTTAGCATAGTATTGGAAGTTCTAGCCAGAGCAATCAGGCAAGAAAAAGAAATAAAGGGCATCCAGATTGGAAAAGATGAAGTCAAACTGTCCCTGTCTGCAGATGACATGATCCTATATATAGAAAACCTAAAGACTCTACAGAAAAACTCTCAGAGCTGATAAACAGTTTCAGTAAAGTTGCAAGATACAAAATGAACATGCAAAACTCAGTAGCATTTTTATACTCCAATAACAAACTAGCAGAAAAAGAAGAGAGCAAGCCCATTTACAATAGCCTTAAAAAAACAAAAACAAACAAACAAAAACCCCCTAAGAATCAATTTAACCAAGGAGATAAAAAAATCTCTGCAGTGAGAACTACAAATCACAAAGAAATTAAAGAGGACACAAAAAGATGGAAAGACATTCTGTGCTCTTGAATTCGAAGAATTAACATTGTGAAAATGTCCATACCACCCAAAGGTATCTACAAATTAAATGCAATCCCCATCAAAATACCAATGACATTGTTCACAGAAATCGAAAAAACAATCCTAACATTCATATGGAACAAGAAAAGACCGTGAATAGCCAAAGCAATTCTGAGCAAAATAATAATAATAATAATAATAATAATAATAATAATAATAATAATAATAAAGCCAGAGGCATAACATTACCTACTTCAAATTATACTACAAAGCTATAGTAACCAAAACAGCATGGTTCTAGCAGAAAAACAGAATCCAAACCAATGGAACAGAATAAAGAACCCAGAAATCAACCTACATACTTACAGCCAACTGATCTTTGACAAAGACACCAAGAACATACATTGGGGAAAAGACTCCCTCTTCAATAAATGGTGCTGGGAAAACTGGACATCCATATGTACAAGAATGAAACTAGACCTATACCTCATGCCATATACCAAAATCAAGTCAAAATGAATTAAAGATTTATCTATAAGACCTGAAACTATAAAACTAAAAGAAAACATAAGTGAAACACTTTAGAAAATAGGACTGAGCAAAGGCTTTATGAACAAGGCCCCAAAAGCACAGCAAACAAAAGAAAAAATTAAAAAATGAAATTATATATCAAACTAAAAATCTTTTGCACAGCAAAAGAAACAGTTACCACAGTGAAAAGACAACATACAGAATGGGAGAATATATTTTCAAACTATGCATCCAACAAGGGATTAATATCCAGAATATACAAGGAACTCAAACAACAGTAAAGAAAACAAGTAACCCTTTTTAAAACTTGGCAAAGAAGCTGAATAAGCATTTCTCAAAGCAAGACATACAAATGGCCAACAGACACATGAAAAAATGCTCAACATCACTCAGCATCAGGGAAACGCAAATCAAAATCACACTGAGATATCATCTCACCCCAGTTAGACTGGCTATTATCAGAAAGTCAGAGAATAACAAATGCCGACAAAGATATAGAGAAAGGGGAACCCTCCTACACTATGGGTGGGACTGTAAATTAGTGCAGCCATTATGGAAAACAGTATGGAGGTCCCTCAGACACCTACAGATGGAACTGCCATATGATCCAGCAAACCCACTGCAGGATATATACCCAAAGGAATGGAAATCATCATGTTGAAGGGATACCTGCACTCCCATGTTGATCACAGCTCTATTTACAATAGCTAAGAGTTGGAACCAACCTAAATGTCCATCTATGGACAAATGGATAAGGAAAATGTGGTATATATACTCAATGGAATACTACTTTACCATAAAAAAGAATGCAATTCTGCCATTTGCAGCAACATGGATGAACTTGAGAGAAAGTTATGTTCAGTGAAATAAGCTAGTCACAGAAAGAGAAATACTGCATGTTCTCACTCATAAGTGGGAGTTAAAAAATAAATAAACAAAAATTTAAAAAGAAAGAGAGATATAACAATCACAAAAATATGTTGAACTTTCAAAAAGGAGAGAACAAAACTAAGGTTACTAGAGGTAGCAAAGTGGGAGGAGGGGGATTTAGCAAGAAATTGGTAAAGGGCCACAAAAAATGATTATATTGTGTAATGGTGAATATACTAATTATCCTGATTTGAGCGTCACATATCGCACACAGGTGTTGATATTCAAGCTGAACCCCACAGATACATACCATCAATTATGCTTCAAACAAACAAACAAAAAGCCATAGCAACATGGCTCTCAAGGATGGCAAGTATTTTGCAAAAGCAACTAGGAACCCTAGGAAGAAGGTGAACTCACAGTAGCATAGGACTTGCTTCATCTTGGCCAACCATAGGAGTGAGCCACCTTTTTCATTATTAAAAAGCATTTATGGATCGGTTAGAATGCACCCAATTTATACCTCTTAGGGATTGCTCCACCTAGTTTTCCCCAAATCTATTCCTACAGACCACAAGCTATCACCTTTTTTCTAAGCTTATAAGTAAAATAACATGTCAACGAAAAAGGAGAGAATATGATCATTCATTCACTCAAGCATTCAGCAGCCTTGGATTTTACTCCTGGCTCCATGCAGCTCAGCTGGGCAGAGAACAGGGCAACTGGAAGCAGAGCAATTAGAGAATGATTTTCACATTACAAAGAGTCCCAGGGGTTCCTTTCAGGGCTCCCTAGAGGATTTAAATATTTTAGTATAGTTTTGCAGACCATTAACTCTTGCAGCTGTGGGAGAAGGGAGGGATAGACATGAATGGTCAGGAAAGAAGCAAAGATTTAAACCCGAAGTATTAGAAACCACTGCTAAAAACAGAAAAATAATTCCAATACTTGTTTATATGCTACTACTTACATACGATAGAAAGTCCTCAAGGTGCTTTCTCAATTTTCTCTATTTTGATCTTAACGCCAAGTAGGCATGATAAACCCAAAAATCGAAGATCTCAAATTTGATGGGAAATAACATTTTCAAAAATTGAATTTACACAAAATGTTTGAAGAGTTTGTCTCCGGCAAAAAGAGATTAATGAGAAAGGGGTTACATCTATAATCAATTTCAAACGTGGTTTCCGTTTTCTTTCTCTTCAGATCTCGCTCATGGGGGGCAGGGTGCAGGACAGCAGGATGGTGGTGGTATTGTAGGTTCTAAACACATACTTTGGTATGAGTGTGTGTACACACGTGTAGTACCTATAAAACCATGTGCAGGTCATACGTGCAAATCTCTGTGTATGCTCAACAGTCAGATGACTCTTCCCAGCATACGAATGCGAACGAGAGATGGGTGGGGTAGCTAGGAGAGGCAAGCATGTCTGCAGTTTTAACACACATTTAGAGTGATAAAGCGCCTACTACGCGGGAAGCCCACAGGCTAGGCCTGAGAGAAATGCAAGGACAAAGAGGACCCCTCCCCGACTCCGAGGCGACAACAGGAACGCTAAGTAACTCAGGGCGGAGTGAGGCGAACGGCAAAGGAGGAGCACTGAGTGGTGTGGGAGAACGTTAACTGCTAGTTGTGGGGGCCTGACAATTGCTCATGTTTGTAGGTTTGGGACCACGTGGGCAGCTCACCCCATCGCCCAGGCCGGGACTGCTCGGCGCGGACAGCTGGTAGCCGCGGCGGTGGGGTTTCTGGTGAGCGGCACCCCCTTCCGCCGAGTTCCCCTTCCAGCTAGATGGGGGTTGGCACGGTCGCTCCTGACAGCCCCGCTGGGAGGGTCACGGTTGAGACAGCAGCCCCATCTCATTGTTCAAGGCCGGGGCTTCCTCTTTCGGCAGAGGCGGGGAGCCGGGAGCCGGCCGGGAAGGGGACGGACGGGGCAGGAGCTGGGATGTCTATCGCGGCCGCTCCTTCCCCTCTCCGGGAGCTTGAGTTTCCCGGGGTGTGTGCGGATTCTCAATAAAAAGGGAAAAGCACGATCCAAGTTGATTTTCCAGCGCCCAGAGGAAATGCTGTTTCCTGCATCGTACAACACTGGTGCCAGCAAGACTGACACAGGAGCCCATTGTCCTGCTAACAATGCGGCGGTGGGGACGCCTGAGAAAACAGACCTGTGCGTGTGTCTGTGTGGGGTGTGCGCGTGTGTCTGTGTGGAGCGTGTGTGTCTGTGTGGGGTGTGTGTGTGCGTGTGTCTGTGTGGGGTGTGTGTGAGTGTGTCTGTGTGGGGGTGTGTCTGTGTGTGGGGTGTGTGTGAGTGTGTCTGTGTGGGGGGAGTGTGTGCGTGTGTGGGGTGTGTGTGCGTGTGTCTGTGTGTGGGGTGTGTGTTTGTTGTGTGGGGGGGACTCCTAAAACTGGTAAATAAAAAAAAAATAAAAAAATAAGAAACCACAAAACCCCTAACCTTCTAAATCTTCCAAAAGAAAAAAAGAACAGAAAGGATACGAAAGGAAAGGAGAGAAAATGAAAAGAGGAGGGAAAAGAAAAGAGTAAAACTGCCCTAAAAGCAGCGCCGGGCTCGTCTGGCGGCCGCAGCGGGCCTGGGTCCAACGCCGACTCGGAAGTCCCCGCGCCCGAGCAGACCGAGTGACGGCGGCTGCGCGGGGCGGACGGGCCGAGGGCGCGGGAGCGGCGCGCAGCGTGGGGCTCACGACCCCGGGGCGCGCTGGGGTCAGGGCCCGGCGCCCGCGCCTTCCCTCCCCGCCCTGCGCCCGCTCACGTAGTCCCGGGTTTCGGGACGTGAGGGGCCGGCGCGGGGGCCGCGCACAGGATACACAACGCCCCGACTGTCACCGTCCCTCGCAGGAAAAGATAAATGACATCTGAGGAGCTGCCGCGCGGCTTCCCCGGCGAGCCACAGCAGAACCGAAGCGGGCGGGCGCACACGCGTCAGACGTTGTCCTTTTAAACCACGGGCAGTTGTCACGCTCCGGGTGAGAAGCGTGTCCCCTGGCCGCCGTAGGACACCTTTCTGGAGTGGGCGTTGAGATGAGGCGGGTCCTGCGACGCGGGGCTGAGGAATTTCCCTGGGGTGGACTCTGGAGCAAAGGTTTCCTCCCTGGGAACGTGCAGGCCGCGACCGAAACCGGCCTGACGTCTGTGGCACCATCTTGACTTGTGTATGTAAAGGACATCTCCATCGCCCGTTTAAACCGGGGCGGGGGCACCAGAGTCCAAACCAGAGAACGCGGATGCTCGTGCGTACACAGTGCGTACTCGAAGGGTCCAGCTGGTGGCCCTTGCTCTGTGCCACCCGGAGTGTGAGTGCCCAGGGCCGTCCCCGGCCTGCTGTGTGCGGCTGGACGGCCGGGCACTGCCGGGACCCCCTCTCTCTTCCTGCGAAGCCTGGGCTAGCTGTTTTCTTGGACACTTTTGGGGGGTCTTGTTTGTTTTTATCAGCATATTATTATTACAAATCGTGATTTTTCTTTATATCCTTTGCCCAACTTGTCCCTCCCCAAACTCCTCCGTCCCCCGCGCCCCCCCCCCCCAGCACTTCTTAACGTGTTCGTGTAGGCTGGGCCGCTCCAGGAGCTCATCACCCACTTCATACTTTCTGTCTCTTCAGCAATCTTTAGCTCCGCGCGAGTGACTTTATGTAATATTTTCTGATTAGGGGAAGGGGGTTAAGGACAACGGGGATGTGGTGAGAGCGTGGGGTGGCCGCTTCCTGTCACCCCACGTGACAGTGCAGTGCCTGTCAGACTGATTTCCTCTTCCCTCTTGGCCGCTCTGACCCCCAGCTCAGCAGGGACGTACCGACCCAGTGTATCGAGATTTCTACATGTTCTTCAAGCTGTCTCATGCCAGCCACGTGGGCAAAATGGAGACATCTGGTTTGGATGTAGGCACAGTAGTTGGGTTAGTGACGGGTTGGAAGGCAGAACCCACGGTTCTCTGATGACGACCCTGATGGAATCCTATGAGAAGCTTCCATTTGTGGCAAACAACTCAGTCATCTACAGACTGTGATCTCCTCTAGGAAAAGTGGCCCTGATTCATCTTTTTATTCCCAGGGCCTGAATACGTTCATGAATACTGCAGGTTTGAAACAAATAAGTGGGTGAGATTTGCACAAAGCTTTGACGGCTGGTGAGAATACAGAACAACTGGAACTGCAGAAAGGTACAGCCATTTTAGAAAACAGACGGTTTCTTATAAATTTAAACTTAAACTCTCCAAATGACCCAGTGGCCCCACTCCTAGATACTTATCCAAGAGAAATAAGAACTTATGTCCACACAAAGACCCATACGCAAATGTTTGTAGCAGTTTTATTCATAATGCTGAAAATAGGAAATAATTCAAATGTTCATCAGCTGGTGAATAGATAAATAAGCTGTGGTCCATCCACATAATCGAACATTACTCACCAATACAAAGGAATGAATTAGAGATGCATGCAACGATACGGTGAATCTCAAAACACTGGGCTAAGTGAAAAAAGCCAGACAGAAAAGCTACGTACTATATGACTTCATTTATTTGACATTTGGAAAAGACAGAACTATAGGTACAAAAATGAGTTACCCGGGATGGAGGTGCGGGGAGGGCTTGGCTGCAAAGTGACGTGGGAGAACTAAAATTTCTGGTAATGACAATATTCTATATCTTGATTGTGGTGGTGGTTACATGACATTATACATCTGACAAACTCACAGAACTGTACACCCAGAGGGGTGAATTTTACTGTATTCTATACCTCGATAAAACAGACTTCTAGAAAAAAAGCTGTCCTCATTTTTAATAGTTGTCATCTTGTGACTTGCGTAAAGTTGGTATTCAATAAATGTTGAATGAGTAATCCATGTGGAAGTTTTGCTTTATAATAAAGTTAAATTGCACAGAAATGAAATTGGAAGAGAGTCAGCGCTCTGTTCCTCTCTAAGGTGCTCTGCTCTCTGAGGAGCTCGCTGGTCCCCGATCCCTCACTCGTGGAGGCACCGTGGGGGGCGTGCTCATGCCAGGAGCAAGCAGCACCTCCAGAATCAAGTTGGCTTTCTAGGAAATCTTATTCATCCTGGAACTGGGAGCTTCATTCAGGAAACTCCTTGCAGCCTACCCAATATTAAAAAATACACAGGCTAGCAGTTAGCTCAGTTGGTTAGAGTGTGGTGTTGTAACTCCGAGGTCAAGGGTTCAGATCCTCCTACCAGTCTCCAAAAAAAAATATATATATATAATATAAACATTGTTGGGAGGCTCTGCATGGCAAGGCTGGCAACACTACATGAAGGAGAAGCCCCCATCTCAATGAAAGTGCCACCCCCCAAGGATCCATATTTCCTTCTGATTTTCTAATTCACCAGCTGTCTTTTTTTAGTTGGTTATAGAACAAATAGATAATAAAAACAACCCCCAAATTTAAATAATTTTCTACCACTACTTTCTAGACGAGCGTAGCTGGCTTTAGGCAAATATGAAAGTATGCCTATTTGTATTTATAGAGCAGTTACTTTAATTTTGTTAAATGACTTTTTTTCTCTACACATTTATCACTGGATTCCTTTTTTTAAAATCATCTTACCCATTTTTAGGTTTACAGTTTAGTAGTGTTAAATATATTCACATTGTTGTGCCACCAGTCTCTGGAATTTTTCATCTTGCAAAACTGAAACTCTGCACCGATTAAATATCAACTCCCCATTCCTCCCCTGGTAATCACTATTCCGCTTTCTGTCTCTGAATTTGACTGCTCTAGATAACCTCATATGAGTGGAAACATACAGTATTTATCTTTCTGTGACTGATTATCCCACTCAACATAATGTCCTCAAGATTCATCCATGTTGTAGCAGGTGTCAGAATTTCCTTCACTTTTAAGGCTGAATAATATTCCATTGCAAATATATACTACATTTTGTTTATTCATTCCTCTATCAATAGATACTTAGATTGTTTATGCCTTTTGGCTATTGTGAATAGTGCTGCTATAAACATGGGTGTGCAAATATCTCTTTGAGACCCCGCTTTTAATTCTCTTAGGTATATACCCAGAAGTGGAATTGTTGGATCCTATGGTAATTCTGTTTTTAATTACCTGAGGAATCTCAATCCTGTTTTCCATATCGGCTGCACTGTTTTACATTCCCACACACAGTGCACAGGGATTCCAATTTCTCCACATCTTTGTCAATGTTTGTTTGTTTCTTTCTTCTCTCTTTCTCTGATAGTAGCCATCCTTATGGGGTGAAGAGGTATCTCACTGTGGTTTTGGTTTGCATTTCCCTAGTGATTAGTGGTGCTGAGCATCTTACATGTGCTTGTTGGCCATTTGTGTACCTTCTTTGGAGAGTGTCTATTCAAGTTCTTTGCCCATTTTTAAATTGGGTTGCTTGTCTGCTTTTTGTTGTTGTTGAGTTGTAGGAGTTCTTTATATATTCTAGATAGTAACCCTTTATCAGATAATGATTTGCAAACGTTTTCCCCCATTCCATCGGTTGTATCATGAGATTATAAGCAGTAATAGCCTCTAGTACAGGAGCCTGTACTTTAACAAGCTCCCTGGGTGATTCTGATGCTGGGCTTGTGCATCACTGTTCTGATGCACAATAGGATTGAGCTTTCATTAACATTTTTATGTAATAATGTTAGTAATAACTCATGAAACCCTAGCATCCCCAGGAAGTGCAGTCTAGTGATAGGCCAAGGAATTGTAACTTCCTTTTTAGATCAAAAGTTTCTCCTGCCTGTTTCCGTGATTTATGGCTCCACTATCCCCTGGTTCTACTCCTACCTTTCTGGTTTCACCATGTTAGTTCCCTTTGGGCTGTCTCATGCGCCTTCTGTCACCTAAATGTGAAAGTTCCTACAGCTCTTATCTCAGCCCTTTTCTTTCTCTCCAGATACCTTCCCTAGTCAAGTGTAGCTGTGCCCTCAATGTTGATAATGTTGACTCCCAGACTGAGCCTGCAGCCTCCTAGCTCAGACTTAGGCACATCTGTGCTTTCCAGACATGTCCATGGAGGAGACCACAGCACCTCAAACTCAACCAAATCTCACCTGGACCTCCTCCAGACTTTCACTCCTTGTCACTGTCTTGGCATTTGTCAAAGCCAGAAATCTGACAGTCTGTCTCTCCCTTAACTCCCACATTCACTCAGTCATTTAGTTCTCTTAATGCAATTTGCTAAATAGCTATCAGATTCATTGATCTCATTTTGGCTTGACCCAGTCTGAGTTTAGCAAATTATATTCAGAGAAGCTTGAAACTTCTCACTAACACATGTGCGCACACATACATAATGTGTATGTGGGATGCTACACCCCGGTGAGCAGGTACTGTAATTGCTGAGAGCTCCAGACACAGGTTGGACACCATAGAACACTGGAGTGGGGAGAGGAAAGGGCAATTTCGCACACCAGGGGACATTTACCAATGTCTCAAGATTAGGGTGGTGGTGTGGTATGTTACTGGCATCTAGTGGGTAGAGGATGCTGCCAAACATCCTACAACGCATAGGGCAACCCCCGCCACCCCTCCCCCAACAAAGAATTATCCAGTCTAATAAGTTCCAAGGTTAGAAATCCTACCCCAAGATGATCCTGAGCCTTTGATTCCCTACCCAGATCCGGCTTATTGGAGGTTGTACCAAACCCAGCTGCCAACAGCTCACAACTACATCCTGTGCAGAGGAGCCAGGATGTAGTTACCTGTTCTTCCCCTCCAGCCCCACTGAGGCACCCTCAGTCAATGACTGACTGATGCAGGGATACAAAAGTCCAGACCCTTGGCTTCAGCAACTCTGGTTCCATTCATGTTCCGGGGCATCTGTTGGATGGAGCTGAGGCTGGACTTCAGCTGAAACCACATGCAATGGGCTGAATATTTGTGTCCCCCCACCCCACCCCCAAATTCATATATTGAAACTCAAATCCCAATTTAATGGCATTTGGAGGTGGGGCCCCTGGGAGGTAATTAGGTAATAAGGGTGGTGCCCCTATGGATGGAATTAGTGCCCTTAGAAGAAGAGGGAGAGAACAAGCTCACTCTCTTTTTGCCATGTGAGGACACAGCAAGAAGACAGCCATCTGCAAGCAGGAAGAGAGCCCTCACCAGAACCTGACTAGACTGGCACCCTCATCTCAGACTTCAAGCCTCCAGAACTGTGAGAAATAAATGTTTGTTGATTAAGCCACTCAGTCTGTGGTAATTTGTTACAACAGCCTAGACTGACTAAGATATTGCATCTTTTCTTAGGTGCTGCCCCTTCTCTTTCCTGCTTCTCTCACCTCCTTCAGATCCTTCCTGAGAGCATGCCTCCAAAATACCACTTGTACAAGAATCCCCATCTCAGTTCTGCTTGTAGGGAACCTGTCCTAAGACACAGGGCATGACCAACATTCATCAGTGGGCAGATAGCAGCATGGAAGGATCAACTAAACACTGTCAAGCCCTTGGCAACTGAAATCCATGAATCCACTGGCCCCCCGGGGTGCTCAGCCAAGTGCTGACCAACCCAATGCCCAGGAGGGCAGCTTCCCATGGAAGCTGATTTAATAACACAACATGTGATGAGTTAACCTGGTGGAAGAGCATTAAATCCTTCTAGTAAATGTCAGAGTTAGCCGAGGATGGGTTGTAGCTTTTAATTTTAGACACTGACTGAAGATTAGCCAGTGGAGATAACCCTAATTGGTCTCTCTCTCCTTCAGTTCACCATCTCCTGCCTCTTGTCTTCCAGAGTTCCATTGCTGCCCCAGCAATCTATAAAATGTAAGTCAGATCAGAGCCTTACCTTGCACACATTCTTTAAGGCTCCTCAGCATCTACAGAGTCAAAGTTAATTGTCCATTGCATGACTGAGGCCTTTATGATTTGGCCTTACCTACCTTTTCATCACATCTCTTACCATCCTCCTATTATATTTTAAACTCTTGAAAACATAGACCTACTTATAATTCCCACCTTTGAACATGCTGGTCCCTTGCCTTTCCCCATGTCCTCTCCCCATTGGCAACTGACAGTCTCACACTCACCCTTCAGATCTGAGATTTACAGGCCACTTCCCCCACAGGCTGACTTTGTGATCCTTTCTCTTGGTTCTAACTGTACCTTGTTCACCCACCACTAGATCAGTTATTCTACTGTAATAGATCATTTGCACTGTCTTCCCTGTTATCTAAACTCTTCGAGCTCAGGGACAGTTTCCTTTTATTTTATGTCCCTAGTATCTAATAAGAACTTGGGGTGTACTGAACCCCCTTTAAAGCTTGAGAAAAGTAGATTCTGAAGAGGGACTGCCTACATTCCCGGCTCTGTCACTTGCTACCCTGGGATGCTGGACAAGGCACCTACCTTTCTATGATTTTGTTTCATTGTCTACAAATGAATAATGATGTTACTTCTTCCCAAGCTATTGTGAGGATTAACAAGCTCACCCAGGTAAATGCAGAGCCCCTGCACAGGGAGGTAAAGCTGTATCATAAAGCACAGTTTCTGGCACATAGTAATGAGAAAGTCGATGAAATCACATTCTGTCAGACCCAGACAAAATACACTGGGAAAGGCATGAAGGAGGAGGCCTCGTGATTCTTTGTCTGAGATAAGAACCGGACTTTCTAAACCTTTCTAGAAATCACATTCTTCACGTCCCTCAGGTACCTCCTGCTTTGCACGTACGTGCGTGTCTCTGTGAAGAGGTTTATCACTAGACGTTCTTTAGAACTGCAGTAATTCAGATAAGATGCTCTGAGAGAAAACTGCCCAGTAGGGAACTGACAACAAATCTGACTTTGAGCCTCTGTAACCAATGAACTCTTGTTTCCAAGCAGCTTAACGTGAACCTCTCTGTCTTTGTCAATAAAAGCTCTCTCTTACCCTTCCCTCACCAAATGAATTCGTGGCTTGCCATGGTATGCATTCTGGATTATAATCCTATTTTCTGTTCCCAAATAAACTCAACATACTCGGCAATATTTTTCTCTAATGTGTTTTTTCAAAGTTAACAGTAAGCACTTGATAAATGTTAATTGTTATAAATGCTCACTGCATGTTTTTATACTGACTGATAATCCCTGCTCTCAAGGATTTGATGAATAAACATCAAATTCAAAGAAATTGTGCCATGCCAACCAGGCAAGACATTTAAGATATTTATTTACTTACTGTAAAGAGAGAGGATGTGCTGTTTACCCAATTTGCCTGTCATTGCTTTACCAGGCCCTCTGCTTACTAGGCTACTCTCAAAGATGGTATTTGAGATAAGCCCTGAAAGGAGAGATAAAGTCAGCAGAAAGTGGAAGGGAATGTGTCCCTGGACAGAGGGAGGAGCTTGTGCAAAGGCCCTGAGGCAAAAACAAAAATGATATAAAAACCCCTGCCATCTCCACTAAGCTCACCACTCACCAGAAAAATACAGAGTGTTCCAGGGACCAAGAGGAAGCTGGTATGTCTTACACTTGAGGAGTGAGAGGGAAAGGAGGAAGAAAGAGAATTTGGAGAGAAAAGACCAGACACAGGGTCTTGTAGGAAGTGTTTGAATCTTATCAAATGTGTAATGGGAAGGTTTCAGGCAGTGTGATAGGATGATTTGTTTTCTGTTCTAAAAAAGATTATCTGACTCTAGAGCATTTTGTGTTAATAGGTAAATATCTGTAAATTCAAAAGAAAAGTTATTGACAATTCTAAGGGTAAAAGAATAACTTTTCCATGTGTCTTTGAAATTCTTAAAGGTCATTTTAATTTCCAGGAATGCATAGGAAGTGTTAAGAGGGATAGCTGATTTATTGTAAAAAGTAAACTTACAAAAATCCAGAGGTATATGAAACCTTTGTAAGATTTTTATTTTCTTTTTATACCATAACAAAGGATGAACATTAGTTGGGTAATTTTTTTATTTGATAAGATAATTTCAGGCAAATCTTATATTCAGTTTTATTTTGATGGCGACTATGTAAAAGACTTCCATGGTCATTTGTGAAGATTTTGTTAAGCCTTGAATTGTAAAAGTCTGTTGTAGAGAACACGGAAAAATAGAAAGACATTCCACGTTCTTGGACTGGAAGAATTAACATTGCAAAAATGTCCATACTGCTCAAACTGATCTACAGATTAAAAGCAATCCTCATCAAAATACCAATAACATTCTTCACAGAAATAGAGAAAACAATGCTAACATTCATATGGAACAACAAAAAACCCCAAGTAGCCAAAGCAATCTTAAGAAAAAAAAAAAAAAGCTGGAGGCATAGCACTACCTATTTCAAATTATACTACAAATCTATAGTAACCAAAACAGCATGGTACTGGCATAAAAAAAGACACTTGGACCAATGGAACAGAATAGAAAACCCAGAAATCAACCCACATACTTATAGCCAACTGATCTTTGACAAGGGCAAAGGAGCATACACTGGGGAAAAGACTGACTTCAACAAATGGTGCTGGGAAAACTGTTCATCTGTATGTGGACAAATGAAAGTAGATCTGTACCTCTTGCCATATACCAAAATCAACTCAAAATGGATTAAAGACTTATATATAAGACCTAAAACTATCAAGTACCTAAAATAAAACATAGGGGAAACACTTCAGGAAGTAGAAATGGGCAAAGACTTTATGAATAAGATCCCCAAAGCACAGGCAACAAAAGAGAAAATAAATGAGATTATATCAAACTAAAAAGTTTCTGCACAGCAAAAGAAACACAGCAAAAAGACAACCTACAGAATGGGAGAAAATATGCACAAACTATGCATCTGATAAATGATTAATATCCAGAATATATAAGGAACTCAACTTAATAGTAAAAAAACAAGTAACCTGATTAAAAATGGGCAAAGAGGGCAGGCCCGGTGGCGCACTGGAGAGTGCGCTGCTTGGAAGTGCGGCGGCGCTCCCGCCGAGGGTTCGGATCCTATGTGGTGACCGGTTCCCGCTCACTGGCTGAGCGTGGCGCGGGCGCAACACTGAGGGTTGCGATCCCGTTGCCGGTCCCTGGTACGGGTGCGACACCGAGGGTTGCAATCCCGTACCACTCAGTAAAAAGGAAAAAAAAAAAAAAAAAAAATGGGCAAAGGAGCTGAATAGGCATTTCTCAAAGGAAGATATGTGAATGGACAACAGACACATGAAAAAATGCTCAACATCACTCAGCATCTGAGAAATTCAAATTAAAACCACTTGAGATATCATTTTACCCAAGTTAGACTGGCCATTATCAAAAAGACAAAGAATAACAAATGCTGGCGAGGATGCGGAGAAACGGGAACCCTCCTATACTGTTGGTGGGACTGTGAATTGGTACAGCCATTATGGAAAATAGTATGGAGGTTCTTCAAACAACAGATAGAACTGCCATGTGATCCAGCAACCCCAGGGCTGGGTACATACCCAAAGGAATGGAAATCATCGTGTCGAAGGGATACCTGCACTCCCATGTTGATTGCAGTTCTATTTACAATAGCTAAGAGTTGGGACCAACCTAAATGTCCATCAGTGGATGACTACATAAGGAAACTGTGGTATACATACACAATAGATACTACTCTGACATAAAAAGGAATGAAATTCCGCCATTTGCAGCAATGTGCATTAACCTAGAGAAAACTATGTTAAATGAAATAAGCCAGGCACAGGAAGAAATACCACATATACTCACTCGTAAGTGGGAGCTAAAAAAAATAAATAAACAAATAAACAACAACAAAAAAAAAAAGAAAGAAAGAAAGATACAACAATCATAATAATACATTGAACTTTCAAAAGGAGAGAACAGAACTGAGGTTACCACAGGTGGGAAAGAGGGAGGGGGGTTAGTGTGAAATTGGCAAATGACCACAAAAAATGATTACATTGTGTAATGATACAGTAATTATCCTTATTTGAGGATCACATATTGCACACAGGTATTGATATTCAATGCTGTACCCCATAGATATGTACAATCAATTATGTTTCCATCATAAATAAATTAAAAAAATAAAATAAAATAAACATTTCACCAAGGGAAAAATAAAATAAATTTCTACTTGTAGATATTGCTATGTTTTAAAAGGACAGCTACTATTTCAAAGTTCAAGTTAATGTAATGGAAATCATTTATTTAAATGAAAAGGGATAAAATGGTGCTTATGAAAATTCCATAATTTAAAAGATGAATAATTTCTATCAAACAGGTAATGTTTTTCTGTTATACTTTCTCACTTGAAATCTTATATAAACTTGCTCATTTCTATATAATTTTAAAAACTTTTATTTGTAGTTTATTTTATATACATTCTTGCAATTGGCAACTTTTAGTAGCGAGATAATTACTTTTCTGTGTGTCCTTAGTTGTTAAAAAGCTATTTGAATTTCCAGTATTTTCTTTTTTAAAAGTTTCTTCTGGCTGTTTTGTGGAGACTGTGTTAAGTAGAGGCAGCAGCGGGGCTGAGCCCAGTAAGCAAGGAGGCCACTGTGCGGGTCCAGGTGAGAGCTGAGGGCGTGTGGATGATCGTGCGTGGCCCCAGGGAGCAGGGACTGAGATATCTGCACACCTAGCAGGTAGAAACAGCAGGCCCTGCTGACGTGTCGGGTGTGGGGGGACAGGATGAGGGGGATCATGGATGGGGTCCACATTTCCAGCTTGAGCAAACGGCTGAATGGTGCACCAGTTACTGCGATGGGGGAGCTGGGGAGAGGAGCTGATCTGCTGGGTAGTGACAGATCAAGAGTTCCACCTGGATGTGTCACATGTAAAGCAATGCATGCATCCATGCAGAGTTGTCAAACAGGCATTAGATGGACCAGTCAGAGCTTGGAGAGGTTTGGGCCATCCTTTTGGGAATCCTTAACACATAAAGGGCATGAAGGTCTGGAGATAAGATGAGGTCACTCAGAGGAGAGTGAACAGGAGAGGGACTGGAGAGGGGCTAGAGCTGAGCTGTGAAGTCAACATTTAGAAGTTGTGTCCACGCATGAGGGATGCAAAGAGAAGTCTTCAGCAGATCCTGAAAAAACAGCAAGAGAGGTAGGAGACAAACAGGAGAATCCCAGGAGCTGGGAGAATTGAATGCAAAGTTCAAGTAAGATAGAAACAGAAATAAAGTTGTTTGGATTTGTGACATGGAGGTGTTAAGTGGCTGGGTTTGAGGAGGAGTGGGTGGGAGGTAGCCAGCCCTGCTGGCAGCTCCTTAGCAACTGAGTTCAGGGGTGCGGGGGTAGCAGAGAGAAGCGTGGGCAGCAGCAGGATGAGGGGTGAGGTGGGGCGGGCAGCAGTAGGTGCCCAGCAAACCACCCTCCTTAAAACCAAAGCCTTTGTGTGCAATAGTATGAATGCTCTCCGCATGGCCAATTTTGAGTTGCCACCGTGATGTCAAACAGCTTGCAAATTCCCCAAAATTTAACAGCTGGCTGTTGGGAGCCAGTGGAACCCAGCTCCAGCACACAGTGGGTCAGGGGAAGGCTGCTTCTCCCAGTGGCAGATGCCAAGTATGTGGGCATGCGCTGGAAATGGTCTTGAGTAGGAGCAGAGAGCGCTGTTCAGGAGGGCACGTGCACAGACAGGAAGGCGAGGCAGAGGGAACTGAGGGCCAGCTGTTGCAGGTCTGTCGGTTTGGGGGTGGGGGGAGGAGGGAGGCCTTCCTGTGTCTCTTCTCTGTGCAAAAGAGTGGGTGGTGAGTGGAATCTGGCCTTTTGTTAAAAAATTGAATCATAATTAATTATGCATATTTTGGGGGTTCAATGTTGACATATGTTGATCAAATCGATATTATTAGGATATACCTTATTACAAATCGTACTTATTCTTTATGCCCCTTGTCCAATTTCCCCCATCCCTTTCTCCCCCCCCCCCCCCCCCCATAACCCCCGCCCCCCCCCC